>NC_071575.1:56181023-56473142 GCF_024509145.1 Vidua macroura
CCTCAGAGTACATCTGTTAACTGGCAATTTTGGCAGTATCAGTGCCTGCCTTAAAAAAAAAAAAAAAAAAAAAAATTCTCTCCTGATCCACTGGTTCAGGTCTACATCAGGTATCACTAAAGGAGTGGGGTAGAGTACAAAGGACAGGAGGCAACTTTACTGTCAGAGCCACAGATGTCAATTGCTCATCTCACGGGAGAGTGTGTTGCAAGTTCTCACCCAGAGTAAAACACATACTATCTGTGATTTAAACTGACCTACTACCCTTTACATTGGAAAAAAACTGCTGGAAAATGGGATATGACACACTTTATTGGATTCATATGGGAAGAAATTAAAAGTCAAACCCAGTGTCTGTGCTTTGCTCTTTAGGTACAAGAGTGCCAAACTAAAGCCCAGAGCTCAAGTGGTCTCTTATAATCAAATATAAGTTACTTGGAGTATTAGATTCTTTGCTATTCTGAAATGGTTGTTCCAATTTAATTAGAATCCAAGACACCAGGCTGCATGAGGAGGAATATTGCCAGAGGTCAAGGAGGTGGTCCTTCTGTTCTACTCAGTTCTGGTAAGGCCAAATGTGGGGAACATTGCATCCAGTTCTAGGCTTCACAATATAAAAGAGACAGATGGAAATACTGGAGAGAACCCAAAGAAGGGCCACTAAGATTATGAAAGGGCTGGAACACCTCTCATATGAAAAAAGGCTGAGAAAACTGGGATTGTTTAGCCTGGAGAAGAGAAGATTTAGGGTGTATTACATCAATGTATCAATTATATCTCAAGGGAGAATTTAAAAGAGATGGAGAGATGGTCTTTTCAATGATGCCTGGTAACAGGATCAGAGACAATAGTCACAAACCAAAACATAGAAGGAACAGTCTGAGCATAAGGAAACACTTTTTTTGTTGTTAGAGTTACTGAGAACTGGCACAGGTCACCCCAGGATGGCTGTAGAATCTCCCTCCTCTGAGATATTCAGAAGTTCTCTGGCCATGGGCAGGAGTAACTGGCTGTAGGTGCCCATGCTTGAGAAGTGGGACTGGACATGACCTCCAGAGGTCCTTGCCAACCTCAATCATCCTGTGATTCTGTGATATAAGAATAAAATCTGTGTCTTTGCTGTATCTGAGAAAACCCAGCTAATCTTAAAAACTCAGTGTTAACTTACCAAATTGACTGCAGGCTCTTTCACTCTCTGTACTCCTTCCCATCAAACCCCTCATGTCTGCATGCAATATGCATATTGATAGTTTAGACTTAACTGCTATATCATTGAAATTTTGTCAGCTCAAAATTTCTCTTCAGGACTCTTCATCTTTTACATCACAAAAGGTGAAAAACCCTTTTTGAGCTTGACAAACCAATGTCACCCTATACAGGATCACCTCTGCTATTAAGAGGCTCAGGGAGTTGTGCATGTTTAGCATAGAGAAGAGAAGGTTCTGGGGAGACCTTTTAGCAGCCTTCCACTACCTAAAGGAGGCTAAAAGAAAGGGAAAGAGGGACTTTTCATTAGGGCATATGGCAGTAGGAGGAGAGATAATGGTTTCAATCAGAACAAAGTTGGATTTAGATAAGATATTCAGAATAAATTCTTTACTGTGAAGATAGTGAGACTTGGAACAGGCTGCTCAGATAGGCTATGGATGGTCTATCCTTGGCCAGGAAGGATGGGGCTTTGAGTAACCCATTCTAGTGGAAGGTGCCTCTGCTCATGCCGATGGGATAGGAAGATCTTTAAGGTCCCTTCCAACCAAAATCATTCTATGACTCTAGAAGACATTGAGAAGAAAAGAATTCTACATATAAGGAAATATAGATAATGAGCTTGATAAGACTGAGTTTTATAAGATTAAAACAGTACTTATAGGAAGGTGAGGTTCATTGTAATAATCCTCTTCCCAACCAAATCAAAACTGATGAAACAGTGAAGTCTCAAAGATAGTACTGACTCCAGTTTGGATTTTTAGTCATGACAGAAATCAGTTTAACTTAACTGATAACTCAAGAAAATTAGAAGAATTTATGAGATAAGTGAGAGGCATCTACCACCAAATTATATCAAAATCAGCTCTTGTCACCAGTACGTCATTGGTACACACTGTGTTGTTAATGACATCAGTTGTGCACAAAAATGACCTACCCAAAGTAACAAAAAATATTTTTGAGAGGTCCAAATAAACATGTGATCTGCCCCTTAGATGTTAGCAATTTATTTTTAAAAGTATTTTTGACAAAAATATGTACAAGGTTTTTGAAATATAAGGAAAACAGAAAGTAGTTATCATCTTCATATTACATCAGATTCTTATTGCTCTCTTTTAGAGTAACAATTATTCTGAATTCCCTGTAGACAGCCATACAAAGACCTCCTTTGCAAGACATTTAATAGTTTCAGCTGTGAACAGCTGTTCCACTATTTCTCAAAAAATTTCCAAAACCAGTCACTGGGCTGATCTATCATTCAAAATTTTTCATTGGCTTCTTGGCTAGTTTGCTCAGTTTTCCCCCTAATATAGTTTGCCTTCTACATTTTCACCTTTATTGTATAGTGGATGTAGTCAACCAACTGTTGTCAGCCTGTTTGTTACCCTTCACTTTTCTGTTATGGATAAAGAAAATAAGCAATTCCTCACTAATTTTTATACATAAGTTAAGAGAGGGTTTTGGAGCTTCATTTTGCTTTCCCTCAAACCTAAGGATTAAGATCCTAAACTATTTTGCATGATTTAAATCATCTTAACAATTTTTTTTGTTTTATTGAAGGAATGAGATACACCAATTTTTTGCAATTGAAGTTGTTAGCTTTTTAATGTTTTATGTGAAACAGAATATTCTTTTGTCTGGAACTTAGAGAAAATTCAGCATAAATTTCTTTGTATTTCAAATGCAATGGAATCATTATGTTCTCAGTATAAAAATATGGACTGCAGTGCAATAAATGTGACAACTGGGAAACTGGCATAAAGCAGTTATGAGAAAAATGTTCCAAATTCCTGACCAAATTTTCCACCATAGTCTATATTAATGGAGGGGTAACCCAACTTTTTAAAGTGATACTTATAAAAAGAACAGCTGTGGTGAGAAAGACCTCTAATTTTATATACCAGTTTGAACAACAGTTGTTTCAACCAGCCTTGTTAAGAAAATTCTGTGAAAGTAGGAAAAAATGCCCACTCATAGAGAGATATAAGCTGACTGTTTTTAAGTTGCTGGTGTTTAAGTTTATATTGTCATTAGTACCAAAATAGCCCAGGTGATGCACTAGAGATGCACTGCATTACAAAAATAATGAAAAAAAAAATTTTTTTAAACTGCCTACTAAACATATATATATATAATCACTCCTATTAATGCAAAACTAATGCTAATTTCAAAACACAATTAATTATTATGTTGATTTCTTTTACTGTGCTGAAACAAAATACTAATGTACACAGTGCATCATCAAAACAGTAATAAACATTAATCAGAGAAAAGTAATTCCCTACAGTATCTTAGAGAGGCTTGATTTTTGTTTAACTGCATCTTTAGTGGTGAGATTATTCTCTATATGACTTTCTAGAACAATTAAAACATAATTATCAGGTGTGCCATGCATATTACATGTGACTCAAAGTAATTGAAGAATGATACTTTGTCATTTTTGTGTTAACCATACTTATTGCACCTGTGATCATTGCAGGGAAATGTGATGGGTTTTTTTCCCCAATGATGTTTTGTAAACTGTAGAAGTAAGACATTACATTGGTTTTATGTAACATCTTTGAAATGTCTTTGTTGTGAAGCTATTTCAGCTTGATTTAGTTTTTAAATCCAGGATCAAAGTAGTTTCTTGATCTAGCTATATCTGTTCTTTGAATTGGTGCCAGCGATGTTACATCCAGGTGTATTTCTTTAGTTTGTATAGTTTTATTACGCTATGATGCTTTGCCCAAGAGATATGATAAAAATCTGATGGTATACAACAATGTCTGGGTCAAAATAGAGCAAAAGCACACAAAATATTCTGCAGTTTCTTTGAACACTCAGTCCTAGAAATACACATAAAAACTACATAAGAATCAGACCAAATATTACGTACAGACTGAAAAAAAAAAGTCTTTCTGCTCTTATTCCTTTCCTAATTAGTTTCAGTCCTAAGGCAACCAATTAATTATATCCTTTGAAAATGAACCTTTTCCCTCCTAAATTCATTCAAGCCCTTTCTTTCCTCAGTCTTCAGGCTCTGGATTTTCCATTTCAAATTTTGAATCATTTGTAAACGCTACAAATAACAAAACTGCTTATATTTTTAATGCTTATTAATGCTTTATTTTTTATATTTTTAAAACAAACAGAAAAATAGTCTTTTGAGTTTTCCTTCAAAAAGTGCTCATTCTATCTAGCAAAATAAACGTAGATATCTACCTCATAAAAAAGAAAATTACAAGGAAGTTTGAAGTTGAAAGCAAAAAATAAGAACAGTTTTTTCCCTATAAAATTTGTGTGTGTTTTGGCTTAGTATATAATAGTGAAAAAAATATAGCAGGTTTTAATACAAGTTCACTTCTAGTCACTTAATAACATTTCAGTTTTTTCATACCTCAGATACATACGAACAGAAAAATAGGGAACTGAATTTAAGTCCTGCAATGTGCCTGCATGCAATTTCCAAATCAATTATTTATTTGGAATTATTTATTTACTATTTATTTTTTTGAAGCATCATTACATGGAAGCCTGGAGTGAGGTGTAATAATTGACAAGTAGCAATCAATTTTAACAGTCATATATTCACTACTTGGTGTGTTAATCTCATAAGAACAAGGATACAAATAAAACTGTCTGTAAAGCAAAGATTGCAGCAACAAAATTGCTACAGTGTTGCCAAAACAGTTCGGAATACAGTTTGTGGCTTGACAAAAGGTTGAAATATTTCTATGAATAAGAAAAAATTTGCAAAGCATGAAGACTTCAACATTGTAGAATCATAGAATCATAGAATTGTTTGGGTTGGAAGAAACCCTAAATATCATCTGGTTCATAACTAATGATGCTTTGCTCTGTGCTGTATAATCCAATCCTAATATACAGGAAGAATTTTTCTATTTACAATTTAAAAGAGTATGTTTCATTAAAAAAAGCCCAAACCAACCAACAACAATCAGAAAAACCATAAACCCCCAAAACAACAACAAAAAAACCCAACAACTCCCCCAAAAAGCTAACAAGAAACCCAAAAAACCCCAAAACCAAAAACCAAACCAAACAAAACCCAAAACAAATTAAAAAAAAAAAAACAAAAAAAACAAACAAAAAAAAAACAAAAAAAAAAAAAAAAAAAAAAAAAAACAACAAAAAAAAAACAAATCCAAAACCAACTAAATAAAAACACCCCACCAATCCTGAACAACCAGGTGATGAAATGGATAGTGTTCAGACTAATGGACCAATTTAGGGTGACTGTACTATTGAAATCAGGAGATAAATAGTCTAGATCTTTGCAGTTCAGATGTAGAAAATACCGTAAATCCTTGTTTTGTTTATAAGTAAAAAACTCTAATTGAGAACTCAGTGTAAGTCTGACCTTACAAAAAATTTGGTACCACATTAATACTGGACCTTCACCTACCAAATTGTAAATAGTTTTTATGAAGTTATTAAACTCCTGCACAACAAACAATATGGCAACTCACCTTGATAGCAACTTCATCAGAGAATTCACTTTATTTTTCTACCTTATATGTATATTCTTCACAGACTAGTTATTATGGTTAAGATTCATTATCTAGTCATATTGACTGTGTGAAAATTACCCAAAATTCATAAATTGCACACAGATATAGATATTCAAGTCAGAATCAGAAGAATTTTCAAATATTGAATTACATTTTTCCCCATTTCTATCTGAAATTAGATTGAAATTGACTGAAAATGAAAAATATTGAGGTTTCAGTCTCTTTCACACAGACAAAACCACATACATATGTTGTTTTAAAACTCCTCTTAAAAAAGCAAAAGCTGAAATATTTTGAATTCTTTTCATGCTAATTCTTAGTAACTCTTGAAACATTTAGATAATTAACTTATTGTAACACTGTGGAAAAGTCCTGACAATTTTACTTGAAAAATCTCAAAGACAAAAAAGTTTAGCTACAGAATATCCCTATAAATCTGATTACCCACTGATTGTAACTCAGACTTCAGTGATGCATTATGAGAAATCTTATTATGGTTAAATGGAATGGTCCAAAACCTGCATTATAGAAACAAAATTACCCTTTTTTTGTTTTCCATAATCTGCTATCAGTATGTAATATGCAATATAAGTAATATATCACTTTTGTAGACTTCTGTTTCAATTTTTTTTTCCTAGCAGAGGTACTTGAACTAAGTATGGGTTCATTTTAGTGTGTCAATGAGGATTTTGGTGTCACAAAGTACTCGAGCTTGTCTTTATAGACACATAAATGATTAGTCCCATTCAGGAGGGAATATGTAGAAGTTAATAGCATCCAGTGTGAAAAAACCATACAAATTATATTAAAGTGTCTTTACCAGAGTCTTATTGCATTAAAATGCAGCTGAATGTATGAAATATATGAACTCTCATGAAAATCATTAGAAATTAAGAATTTAATTACCACTTGATATAGATACACTCTAAAGGCTAATACCATTACTCAACAAGTTTAATTTGATGCATCATGGCCTGTTTTAAGACAGAGAAACCCTCTTCCAACCTATGCATGCAATCTCTGTTATAGATGCTAAGCAGAATGCCTTCTCTTTTCCAAGTTTCAGATTTCCAGTTAATTTAATTTTCTACTGATCTGAACACCTTGCCATACTTCTGATACCATACCTTTCCTTACTTCCATGCCTTTTTGAGGACAATAGCAAGGTCTAAAAAATTTAAAATAAAGGTGTCTGGTGGATGTCTGCAGTGTCATAATGTTGTTTTCCATTTTATTATCTATTAGTTTCCCAAAGATTCCTACTCAATTCAAAAAGTAGAAAAGATAGAACATGAAATTGCAGTAGATCTGATCTGAACACAAGAAAGATCCCAAAATGTAATTTCCTGCATCAAAACATAATTGGAAGCTAAAATGACAATATAATAAAGGATGTTACTGATATTAAAAAAAAAAAAAAAGATTGAATTATGACCATATTTAGTTGTCTTTTGTTAGTTCTAAATAAGGTGATACCAACAAAGATAGTTATGAGTCAAGGAGTGTAATGGAAACATTTTTGACTGTGAAAAGAAAACCCCTTCTTAATTTTAGTCATAACTGTAGGTAGAAAAATGTAATCCATTTCTTTTCACTGAAGCACGATGATTTAGATCACATGGACATTAATTAAGTTTATGTCAGTTCTATGTTCAAACAAGGACAGGGTTATCCAAGGAAATAAGATGTATGTTACATTTGCTCTCTGGTACTTAATTGAGATGTGGGAAACATCTAAAATACCACCTACACTCCAGCTCTAATTTACATAGAGAGATGTGAACCTAAGAAGATGTTCTATTGATTTCATATTTGAAACTACACTTTGAATTAGAAAAGCAAGGATTCTTCATGAAGTAACAATCTCAATTTCTGTACTCTCCATATAAGATTATTTTTTTAATTTTTAGATTGTTCTTTAGATAAGAAAATCAATTTGCCTCTCCAGAGATTTATTATCCTGAGTAACGAGGAAACCTTAAAATTGCACAATGAAAGAATGCTCTACAAAAACTCTTACTGGAAGAAAGGACAGCAAGGGGGGAAGAGGAAAGAAAGTGAATGATGCAGATCATATTGCTGTAACCAGCATTTGTGAAGTCAAGGTTGTTGAGTTTTTCCTGTTCTCGCCCCCCTTATAATCATATATACATGAAAATTGATGCAGAAACTTTCAGACCCAGGATTTAAATAACTTGGTTGAGATCAGGAACTGCTGCCTTTCAGTATTTACACACAGCTCTTTAACTTGCTTTGTTAAGAAAAGTGACTGCAATTGTTCTGAGAAGACAGTACATGCTTGAAATATCTTGCAGATTGCCAACAGGATCTAGCTGTCAGTTTTCAGATGAACTGATTGCATACATAGCGGAGTGTTACATTCTGCCATATAATTCCATACCTATACAGTTGATTTTTTAACATTAAAAAAATAATACTTTTCCCCTTGAGATAATGTCATCAAATACCATCTGTACTAGCTGCAATTTCAGTCATAAATCCTTGTTGTATTTGTCAGAGATTCGTTTTTCAAAATAGCTAATTTTCATCTCATATTCAGACACACAATTTCTTTGCTTCTTTCTTGCTGGGAAGTCTGATATAACAGTCTCTGAGTGAAAGGGTTTGGCATTTGCCCAAAACAAAATAGGCTCATCTCCTTGCATGGAATTAGTTTGCTTAATAGGTCTAAAACTCAGAATCATTAAATGCAATAAAAAACATTCCCTTCATGTAACAGAAACTATTAAAAGGCCTGTGGGAGGTAACATGACAATGTTCACAATGAAATTAATATTGAAACTAATAAAACTCTGACAAAAAATTCATCATGCAGGTAGAAAAAAATTGAGACATGGATATATGAGAATGGAAGGAATATGGCAACAATATTAAGTTTGAGCATAATTCGGAGGTTTTTTTCCTATTTCTGTTGAAGGTACTACAGCAAATTAGTGAGTCTGTATGACAGAAGATATATATGGGTTGACTGTCATTTAGAGTATTTATCATGTATGACAAATTTCATGCACAATTTTGTCGTAACTGAGGTATTTAAAGACCCCTCAGGAGAAATTGGTACATCATGAAGATAAACAGTAAAAAAGCATTTTCTCCCCAAATATTTTACAACATAACAAAGGAAATGTACATTCAAAACAATCACTTATTTAACCCATATTTCATCTATTTATCTGTGAGAATGATATGAGAGAGATGGTGGAAATCCTTGCTGAAGTCAGGATAAAACAACACTGTACCTTCCTCCTCTGATGAGCTAGCTGCTTCATAGAATCAGTATTGGGTCTGCATGGCCTGGTTTTTGGTAGTAGGGGGGACTAGAGGGGTAGCTTCTGTGAGAAGTTGTTGGAAGCTTCTTCCATGTGTGGCAGAGACAATCCCTGGTAAGTCCAAAGATGGACATGCAGCTGGTCAAGGCTGGGCCAATTAGAGATGATGGTAATGCCTCTGTGATAACAGATTTAAGAAGAAAGAAAGAAAAACAGTTATTTTGTGTTACCTGGGGGTTGTGTGTTGGAGACAAACACACAACGCAACACACTGATCATCATCAGCAAATAGCCATAGTTTATTATGGCTGTTCCTCTTATAGGGGTTTTGAATTTCCCGGGCCCAGATAAGTGATTGGAGGGGACCTCTCTCCACCCAGCTCTCTGGACAGTGGTGTATCTTCATCTAAGCTGGAACAAGGTTGGCTGCAATCTCAGTTACCTCTTTTCTAGAATGAGCAAGGTCAGCTGAATTGGATTTGTTATGGCCAGATTTATCTTGCTCAGCTACTGATTAGCCGTACTGTGACAATTTTGCAGTTGTAATTGTGGCCAGAGAAGAGTGGAATGAGAACTTGTAACAGGAACAACTCTGCAGACACCAAGGTCAGCGGAGAAGGAGGGGGAGGAGGTGCTGCAGGCACTGGAGCTGAGGTTCCCCTGCAGCCCTTGGTGGAGACCATGGTGAAGCAGCTGTGCCACTGCAGCCCATGGGGATCCACAGGGATGCAGGGATCCATCCTCAGCCCATGGAGAGCACCATGGTGGAGCAGATGGATGTCTGAGAGGAGGCTCTGACCCTACAGAAGGCCCATGGAGAGTGAACCCCATGCTGGAGCAGCCTGTCCTTGAACCACTGTACCCCATGGAAGAGTGGTCTACACTGCAGCAGTTTGAGGGGTACTGTGGTGCATGGGATGGACTCCCATTGCAGCAGTTGGCAGGGAACTGTTGTTTCATGTTGGAGAAGCTCTCAGAGAATTGTCTCTTCTGGGAGGAACCCCACGGTGCAGTGGGGGAACAATTGCTTTCCCTGAGCTGTGGAGAAACCATGGGCAATGAACTGACCATAACCCCTATTCCCTGTCTCCTCATGCCTCCGGAGCAGGAGGTAGAGCTGGGATGCTATAAGTTGAAGTAAGTGATCCTTGAAAGTCAGACAGCTTTCCAGGGACATCTTCCATGGGATTATTGGAAGTAGAGTCCTGAGTGGGGCAAATTATGCTCCCTTAAATCCAAGGCTGTGATCCTTCAATTTGCTGGTTTTATCCTTAAAATCCACTATTTTACAGTCTCTGCAGCCAAGACTGTTCCCAGATTTCACAGCTAAGGCCAGTTCCTCCTTGTTTGTAAGTATCAAGTCCAGAAGAGCATTTTGTTTGTTTTGCTCCTTGGTCACCCATGTCAGGAAGTTATCAGCAGCACTCCTGGAGCATAAAATTAATTCAATCTTCTCTCTGAATGGATTTTGTCTTGTAGTCGATTTTGAGCAGCAATGAAATTTCGTTTTGCTTCAACACTTATAACTGTGGATGCTCAGAGACAGGATTCAGTTCAAGATAAGGACAGCCAAGTGAGCTTGTTGCCTGTCCTTTAGGTATCTAACTTGGGAATTACTGTATTGTTTCTTATGTATAATTTAATGCATGAAGGATGTTTGCTTGGACTATGACAATACATTTAGAATATAGGAAGAATTCCATATGTAAGTATCTACATCTAGAAGTCCCAATTTCAAATTCATGTCAGACAAGATATGAATTCCCACTATGTCTTTTTCTTCAACTGACATAACAGAGGATGCTAGTTTATATTTTAGATCTTCTGTTGAATACAACTGGGAAAAACAAAACAAAACAAAACAAAACAAAACAAAAACCAAACCCAAAACAAAACAAAACAAAAGTTAAAAAGTAATGAAAGAAACAGGTACATTAAAATGTATTAAAGGACAGAATGATTGAAAAAACTTTGCATTAGAAAACTAACAATGATTTTATGAAATGAGTTTTATTCCTTAAGCAAAACATGAGTGCTAAAATCAGGAAAGAAAGAAGATAATTCTAATTAAGCAATAAAATAAAATAAAAATTGACAAAAGAAAAAAATACAGAAAACCTAAATAATTTTTGCTTTGTAAATCATGCAAAGAAAAGCATTACAGCACTTTCCTAGATGTAGCAGAAAACTGGAAAAAGTAATGATCATAAGGGTCATGAAAAATGATGTATAAGAAGTCTTCCATGTGACCTACATGCAGGCTTCCAGTATCCAAAGGGAGCCTGCAAGAAAGCTGAAGAGGGAGTCTTTGCAAGTGTAAGTAAGGAGTCTGGATCCATGTGAAAATGCTGTAAGATCAGAATATAGCAAAAGTTTGGCAAAGTGCAGAACAAGCAGTGAACAACAGTACACTGAAAATCAAGAACTCTGAAAAAAATAATAAATTATTCATTGCAAACATCACACAGCATAGCAAAAGTTATTATTTTTTTCCTCATTACTGCACATGATTTGAACTTTTTGAAAGCAGACTCCAAATTAGACAGCTGTTCGTAACATGTGGAGAGGGAACAAGTGGTTCCAGTAGGGATCTCATGAAAGCTCTTGATGCTTCTTTCTGAAGTAATGAACACTTCATTGCAGAGGAAAAGGCATTACCTCATTGTATGAACTGCAAATAGACAGGTGCATATTATCAATTTCACTATCCTGGTAAATGGAAAAGTCTTGAAAAGACATGAAGGAAAACCGCTATTGTATTAAAGGATATGTGTTGTTGGCTGAGTTTATGCAGATTTGTTGCATCTATATGCAGACAATGCTTCAGATTCTTAAACAGGAAACAAAAAAGTTGTAATTTAGATGGTTTACAGTGTAAGTTCAGTCTTCCTTGCATGAGAGGCTGAGGATAACAGAGAAATTGAGACTAAATATATTGCTTTTTATTTCCTTCTCCATCATAATCCTTTTTTCTCTGTCCAATTATGCTGCATTATCTTTATTTCAGATCCTTTATATGCATTTATTATGATAAGTCTTCTGTCATGTTGTTCTACTATTAGTCAATTTAACCATCAATCTGTGCAGTCATTTTTCAGATTAAGTCTGTATTTTAATGTACATTTCAGATTTATTGGAACTGAAACATTTTAGCATGAATTATGCCTAAATTATAGATAGATAGATAGATAGATAGATAGATAGATAGATAGATAGGTAGATATTGTATGCTCATAAAATCTGCTGTCGCTTCCAGAATCAAGGTGGAAGACAGTTATTGAGAGATAATTGTTGCTATTTATGGGAAATGGGTTCTCATTAAAAATAAAGGTTAAATGAAGACGTTAGGTTTTTCCCAGGAATGAAATTCACATTTCTTTTTAAAGTGACAGCTTTCAATAGTAATAGAATCTAAATTCAAATTTATTATATAATAGACCTCCTTTCTTATTAAACTTTTTTGGAGGTAATAAAACAAACTTCTTAAAGTTTACTTCTGCTCATGCTTGGCTTCCTTCCTAAAGCAAATGTTTTTGCAACCTTAGAAGAAAATCCCTTTATCCATTTTATAATTATAAAATTATGAAATATATATTCCCATATAAATGCTAAATTCTAAATACCAATTTCTTGGTGGAATAGATCATTGAAAACCAAATTTTTTAACTTCCAGTTAGGATATGTAAATACTCTAAGGTGAAAATAAAATAATCTAAAGGTCCCACAAATATATGAAAAAGGTAAAGAAGAGTTCTTTCCCCAGTAAATATTTCCTAAATTATTTTTTCCTTCAGCTCAGACCTTGATGTAAAAATTATGATGGTCAGATACTTTTATGTGGAAAAGGATTTAAATAGAAATTGTAATGAGTCCAGATGATTTTGTGACAGTACCACTACTGAAAAAAGTTTCTGTTCCTCAGTGGCAGAGCAAATTCACATCTATCTGAAAGAGAATGGTAGCCATGCAGAATGACAGGCTATATAGTAAACAAAACAAAATAAAACAAAAACAAAACAAGAAATTCCAGGTAAAATTTACTATCACTAAATATGCTAACTTTAAATTGGAGTATTCTTGAAAGAAATTACACATGAAGTTCTTGATATAGATATCCAGAAGGAAGCACTTTTATGACTGTTGTCTTAGAAAATGCTAAAAGAGATGTTTCTGGTCTCATGCATTTTCTGGTTTAAGTATAATTGTCAGCTGATGTTATATTTGAGGCATGTTTTTTTGGATGTTAATTTCAAATTGTGTGTTCTGGATCAAACTGAGATCAAATGTGCAAAGACAGTAGCTAAGGAGATAATTTTCATGAAATTCCAAGTATCAATTGCTATATTGACAATTCTTGATATGTGAAATATAGAAGCTCTTTAAAAAACTACAATGTGGTAAGAAATAACCATTGATGAAAAGGTCCTGTGGTAAAACACATTATTTTGCTGAAGCTTTTGTTTTGAAAGTGCTAGGAGAACTACAAATATAAGAACTGCATTAAAAGTCTTGAAGAAAAATAATGAATAAACTTTCCAGTTTTCCATTCTTTGGGTATTAAAGGAGTACCTGTTTTTCATTATGTGGCACTGATATAATTTGCTTTTTTCTAGCTATTTAATTCTGGTGAAACATTCTGTTTGGATGTTTCTAGACTGTTTTAATTTACTTTTTAGAAAAACAGAAAAAAGTGAAATGGCTAAAAAAAATATCCATGACTAATGGCTTACAAATTGGTGACAGCGGGTTGTTTAAGATAATTGTGCAGAAGTGACTGAGGCAAGAAAGAATAAAACTCTCCAAACTGCAGCAAAGCCAGTGTGAGATCTACCTAGAGAGCAAATCTTCTAAACCCAGCAATTCATTGTCTTCTATTTTTCTCAGTGCATATGATCCTCTCTAAACAATTCTACCCAAGAGAGATACAATTGCTGTTTTAATTACAACTCACAAAAGAGAAAGCAACAGATGTATAAACATATTTTAAGTATTTATTAAATATCTGCTGAATTGTTATAGTCCTGTTGGCTCATTAGTAATATCTCTATGGATTAACT
This sequence comes from Vidua macroura, assembly GCF_024509145.1. Taxonomy (NCBI): domain Eukaryota; kingdom Metazoa; phylum Chordata; class Aves; order Passeriformes; family Viduidae; genus Vidua; species Vidua macroura. Next base: position 56,195,091 of record NC_071575.1, read on the forward strand.
ACTGATTCCCAACACCTTCATCTACAAAGATGTAGGGAAAATTTGCATTCTCACCTTATGTACACTCATTATAATTTCTTTTATATGTCACTAATTATAAGACCTTATGTTTCTTCACTCTTTTTTTCTTGGTAAGGTCTCACAGAATTGCTGACTATAAAAGATCTATAAAAGGATCTATAAAAGAATCCACTGAATAAATATACCAAACTATTAAGTTCTGTTTTGAACTGATCAAGGTTAAGAAGCATCGACTAAAAAATAAAGCAAAAACAAGAAAAAAGGGGGTGAAGGAGCAGGGAAAAAAAAAAAAAAAGCATCAGTTCTTGGAAAATTAAGATTGTGAGGATTTTTCTTATAATGCCAAGGATAATTGTGATCCCACACCACAGAGGTTTAGAATTTCCTGGAAGAATATTCTTAATTTGTATTATCTCTCTGAATATAATTCAAGACTGACAAACAGACGTTACAATTTCTTAATATGTATAATCAGGAATAACTACCATGCATTTTCCACAATAGTATGTAAACTTTTCAGAGGGCACCTTGCAAATTTCACTTGCTGAGCCCATGAGGGTTTGTGTTAAAAGCGCATGACTCTCTGAAGGGGAAGACAGAGCTTTTTCCCACTTATTTTCTCCACCATTCCACAGAATGACCAAAGGAAAAAAACAAATTTAATCCATATTATAATAATCTCTCACAGTGCTTTACATCAAGAGAAATTAGTAGCTTCCTCCTGTGGCTTTGACCCAAATGTGAAATAGTGACAACTATTCAACATTCCTTTTGTTTTTCTCTACTGTTTAACCATTCCATAGGTTAGTAGTACTTGAACCATAATGCAAGGACATGTCTATCCTGAAAAATATCCAAAGGAGGAATGACTGAGATAAACTGAACAAAGAACAAGATTCATTGTGTTAAGCAACAGCTACACCAGGATTCTTTTGCATTTGAATTTTTCATTTATGAAATAAAATAAAAAAATCATATTAAGTAAACATACTGGGCATGAGTCAGGTTCCTAAATATAAGAATTCAATTTAATTTAGGTACTGGAAAAGTATTTTCTCTGGTCTTCACTTGCTGCTGAAGAATGAAAATATCTCTTGGTCATCTGAGTTCAATGCAGAGGCCTAATAAAGGGCAAGGACATTTCAAATGGTACTAGTTGGCTTTATCTGAGTAAAAGAAACAAGTCTTGAGGGTGGGATCACTTTTTAGATTAGGATTTTTATACCTAAGGTTGTATATATAGATATTTACATGTGCTTGGGAGTCTAAACTTCACTGGAAATCTAATCTGTACAGATGATGTAAAGAGAGATACACATGGTGAGGCTCCAGTTTTCTACCCAAGGGTGAGTGGAAACATCCTCTAGGCTACATGTCTCTGTCAACCAATTTCCAATATTTTTTTATTTTTATTGTGGGTTTAGGTATTCTGCTTATAAGTAGATGCACAAGTATGTTTTGTTTTGTTTTGTTTTTTTTTAATAATTAAGGTAGCAGAAGGGACATTTTTAAAGTCTATGGGGAAAATATCAAGGTAATTACATTTCTGGAATACACAGGAACTGTCAGAAGACAACATGTAGAGGAACTTGTGATGGGTCATAGAAATAGCTTTTTATTGAATCCATGATTTTCAGAAAAAAAGTGGGATTATGAATTACAATTTCCAGGCTCATCAAGTAAGTTATTTTGCTGAGCTCATTCAAGGATGGAGAGATATAGGAGGCACTATATTTTTATGAAAAATATTGTTTTCATGGTAACTGGATATTTCTGTCCTTCATTGCTTGCCTGAGTTCCTTCTTGAGGACTTTCCTGAGGGCTCCATGAAACTTCCAGCAGTGGATTGTAAGTGAATAACTGAGACTGTTATACCTCCCATATTTCAGTATGCTTACACTGAGCATACAATGGGCTGAAAACTGCTGCAGATTTTGAACTGATTCGCGAGTGATCAGACTAGTTTTGTCTTAGATGTAGTAACAGTGTCTAGTAAATGATAGTGTAGGTGTTTTGGTTTAAACCCAGTCAGCAACCCAGCACCGCACAGCCAGTCACTCAATCCCTCCCCAGTAGGGTCAGGGAGAAAATTGGAATGGCAAAAGCTAGAAAAATATGTGAATTGAGACAAAGACACTTAAATAGGGAAGGCAAAAGCCACAAACATAAGGAAAGAAAAACATGGGCAGCAGGTGTTCAGCCATCTTCAGGAGAACAGGGCCCCATCATATGTAACAGTGACCTGGGAAGGCAAATATAATCACTTCAAATTTTCACTCCTCCCTCCTTCTTCCCCCAACTTTATACACTGAGCATGATGCCATGTGTTCTGGAATATCCTTTTGGTCAGTTGGGCTTAGTTGTCCCAGCTGTGTCCCCTCCCAAATCCTCGTGCCTCCCCAGCCTCCTCATTGATGAGGTTGGGTGAGTAGCAAAAAAGGCCTTGACTTTCTTTAAGCACTGCTCAGCAATAACAAAAGCATGTTTGTGCTATCCACACTATTTCCAGTAGAAATCCAAAACACATACCCATATTACTTACTGTGGGAAAAAATAACTCCATACCAGCCAAAACCAGTACCAACATAAAACCAGACATATATCTATAAGAAAATAAAAGAAGCCTAGGGCCTGCTCCTGAAGTCAAACTGTAGTAGGTTGACCCTGGCTGGATGCCTAGTGTCCACCAAAGTCTCTCTGTCGCACCCGTTGTCAGCTGGAAAGAAGAGAGAAGACATTATGAAAAGATTGAGATAAGGACAGTGACAGTTCACTCACCGATTACCACCATAGGCAAGGCAGACTAGCATTGGGGAAATTAATTTAATTTTCTACCAATAAAATCAGAGTAGAATAAGATGAAATAAAAACAAATTTTAAAATACCTTCTCCTCACCCTCTCTTCTTCCTGGATTTCACTCATTTCTCAGTGGCATGGGGGAAGGGAATGGGGGCTGCAGTCAGTTTATACAGTGTTGTCTCTGCCTCCTACCTCCTCACAGTCTTCCTCTGTTCTATTATTGGGTCCCTCACACAGGTTGCAGATCTTCTTGAACTGTTCCAGTAAGAATCCCTTACATGGAGCACAGTCTTTCAAAAACAAATTGCTCCACTGTGGGTCCCGTGGGGTCACAAATCCTGCCACTAAAACTTCTGCATCCTGGGCTCCTCTCCTTCACAGGGCCACAGCTCCTTCCAGGCACCTGCTTGAGCATGGGCTTCCCAGGGGGTCATGTTCCCTTTCAGGCATCTACCTGCTCCAGCATGGAGTCTTCTGCAGGCTGGAGAGGAATCTCTGTGCCTGGAGCATCCCCTCCCCCTTTGTCACTGACCTTGGTTTCTACAAGGCTGTTTCTCTCACATATTCTCACTCCTCTCTCTGGCTCCTGCTTTGCATCAATTTGTTTTCCCCTTCTTAAACAGGCCATCCCAGAGGCACTGCCACGGTCACTGATGGCCTTAGCTTTGCCCAGAAATGGGTCTGTCTTGACTCTATCTGTCTGCCTTGGATGGTATTGGTTATATTGAACTCAGGGAAAACTTCTGGTCTCTTTTCATGGAAGTCACCCCTGTGGCTGAACTGCTGCCAAAATCTTGGATTACAAACACTATATACAGACTTTTATTGGATGATATTTCTTTGATGTTAACGTAAACCCTACTAGAATGAAATTTCACAACCATACCTAAAGATCACATTTGTACCTTGATGTCTGCAATACCCCTACTTGATTAGTTTGCATGTCAAAGTCAGAATTTTAGGGTATTTCTGTATAGGTAGAGAATCAGTAAGACAATATACCTTCTGAGGTAGTAGCTTTTCCAACTACTAAAAAATCACCAAGCCATCGCTGTTTTTTTTTCTAAAACAAGTGTTCTCAGTATACCAGAAGTAACATTCATAGAATTCAATCTTTCCCTTTAAGGGGGACATAGTGCTTCATTCCAGTCATCTCTCTTGTAAAACATTTCATTGTGCTCCATTACTGAACAGCAGAATTGGTAGCAACCATGTGGGTGCTCTGATAGGGCAGGATACACTGGCCCCCAGCTGCTAGGACTGGTGAAATGCCCTGGTAGACTAGGTATGAGGGATTAAGCAATTAAAAATAGCCAACCTCCTTTGGCTTGGTAAATTAAATGAAGATGGGAAAAAAATCAGAATTGCAAATACATTTTTATCATGACTCATTTTTGCTGTCTACCACATGGGATTATACATCATTCTTTCATCAATATTCAGCAAAATTGGCAGAAAGCTCACAGCCATTTTATCGCCAGAATTACTGATTCATTTTCTGCAAAGCAGCAATCCCAGATCTGTTGTTTACTACAAGAATTACTTTGGGGAATAATTTTAATAATGGAATGACTTGTGGTTAGGGGACTAATATAACTAGATAGGCAGAAAAGAAACTGTACTCAAAAGTGCAAAACAATTGTGATTAATGAATAGTAAATGTAAGCAAAAATGGCCCTGATCCTCCATTGTTTAGTATGTGGCAATGCAAGTATAAAAATTCTTCCCGGATTGGCATGTTTTAGATTTCCAGAGGTTAGAAACTGCACAAAACAAGAAAGAGCTATGGAATATTGCCTTCTAACACAGAGAACTCGAGAATGCATACTAATTTGAATGAACGGCTATGCATTTTGACAAAAGAATGCTTGAGGATGAATAATCTGCTGACTTTTTGCACACTTTCAAAGATATCCCAAAAAAGAGTTTGGGGAAAAAATTTAAAAACTTCAAAATGAGTATCCTTAATAACTGTATAATTTATTTTTTTTTCCAAACAGATGTTCTATAAGAAGTTTGCAATGAAATCTTACAAAGAACTCAGATGACAGTTTGGATATAAAACAATCTTTCAAACAAGTCAAAGCCACCACAGAGAAGCAAAATGTCTTTTTTTTTTTTTTTTTTTCCCATCAGTGTTCACTGTGGAAAAATCAGGGAGGTTCTTTCACTGGAACTCTTTTTTATTGGAGATTCAGCAGTTGTGCCTGAAATTGGCTATAAAAGGAGTTATGAAGAAGACCTGACAAAATAAGCAGCAACAAATTGGAAGGACAACATGGCATTCACTCAAGTGTTCTAAGATAACTCAAGGATGAAATAGCTAAATTACTTATGGTAGTGTGTAACTGCTCTCTTCAAAACTGCTGTTGCATCTTAGCACTGGGAAATGATAAATGTGATGCCAGAGGAGATCTAAAAAATTTCTCTCTGTGGCAGGTTGTGCCATAGTTGACAGCTAAGTGACCAACAAGCCTCTCTATCACTCCTCCTTCTCAAGAGAACAGGGGGATAAAATAACAAATTAAATACTTGTGGGTTGAGATAAGTGTAGGGAGATCCCTCAGCAATCATCTCCATGAGCAAAACAGACTTAGTGAAATTAATCTAATTTATTACCAATTAAAGAGGCTAGGATAAAAAAGATATATATTTTCATTCCTCTCACTCTCAGTTGCTGAACAGCATTTTTACTCTTTTTTCAACAGGTTATCACAGAGGCACTGGCAACATCATTGCTGGGCTCAGCTTTGGCCAGAGGTGTGACTGTGACTGTCTTGGAGCTGGGTGGAACTGACTCTGTTCACATGAGGGCAGCTTCTGATATCTTCTCACAGTAGCCAGCACCTGGGCACACACACTAATTACACCTGAATATACAAACAAATAAATAGTTAGAAAGAGGAGGCAAAAGTAAGCAGCCTTCTCTTGCAGAGCATTGAGATTATAATGGATTTGTGTTGGCAGAATATTTTTTTACACTCATTTGCAAATAACCTACGAAAAGAGATCAACAGTCAAGTGACAAAGTCTTTTCAAGTATGAAGTCATTCAGTGCAGGGTAGACAGAGTTCAGCTTTGAAAACTTTGATGAAGTGAGTAAGAATTTGAATGACTATGTTTAAAAATGTCAGATGAAATAAATTATGATAAATGTAAAGTAATTTACATGGGGAAACCAATAAAGGGCATTGAGCTGACCATATTACCCGGGGGAAGGTTTTGGTTTTGTGACAGTCATTTCTAATGCTCAGCAAATATGAGAAGAAATAAATTGTCAGAAAGTAATAAAGAAATACAGAATGAAACAGAAAATGTCATTATTCCATTGTATAATTTCACATTTCTTGTATGTTTTGAATACTATACAAACTTAGTCCCCACACCTCAGAATGATATAGTAGAATTAGAAAAAGTTCAGGAAGGAGTAAAGCCTCTGATTAAAAATGTGTAAACATTTCCATATAAGTAATGATTTAACAAGGCAGAACCAAACAGGACCCTGTATGGAATGTGGGAAATAGTAAAGATAAGAAGATTTCCAGAAAGCTGTAAAAGCAGGCCTTAGAAACAGAATGAACAGAAAACTTAGAGCTAGTTGCAGCTGCAAAGTCTGGAAGTAGAAAAAACTACAATAATACAGTAAGCAAGGAATGAAACAATAGCTTGAGTTTTAGGCTTGGCTAAGATAGGCCTTAAGACTGCAGAAAAATATGCTTAGCCAGGTAGTAGAAGGTTTTAGGCTTAATAATGAAGTATTGTGCATTGTTAATAGAAAGCATACAAGCAAGCATTGTGTGAAGCAAGTGTACATGTGCTTGTGATTGGCTAGAACAATTGTCTGTAAGCTCTAGAAATATGCTATTGGCTAGAAAGTTTTTAAAATGCTCTATAAAACAAAGAAATATTTGGCTGGGGGTGGACTTAATAAACATCCACAAAATCACAAATGCCATAGACAGTTTAATAGAGATCAATCATTTTTGTTATCTTCCTCTCTACTATCAAATAAAGCTGACAAGAATTAGGTTCAGAATAAAGGGTGAGCTTTTAGGGGTTTTGGGTTTTTCTTCCTCCATATAATATGTAGTGGAGTAATGAAGCTCTTTGTCAAAGAATGCTGTAGACTGTAAAAATTTAAATAGATCCAAGGTCTTATTAGATAGTTCTGTGAAAGAAAACCTTATTAAGCATTACTAATAGGCAGAGTGCATCTGATTTAAGTTATTTCCTAAATTGAAAAAAAAATTAAACAATAAAAGACAGTGAAGTAATTCTGGAAATTTCATATATGCTTGCTCCATTCTTCCTTCTGCAGTGTCTGCTTATTACTGCTGCTAGGAAAAAGTTATTTGGTGTGTAGTTTTGATCTGACTTAATGCCATCAGTGTTTTAATCTTTTATTTAATGTCTTGTCCAGGGTTAGATGTACCTTGATTTGGTCAATATCCCATTCTTACAATTAGATCTATGTAGTGTATAAATTCTGCACAATGCTCCCTGTGGAGGGGAAGTGGAGAGAGAGGTGCTGATCTCCCTGATATCCAGTGACAGGATGTGGGGAAATGGTTTAAAACCATTTTATTGTTACATTAACATGTAACAATTAGAAACATTTATTTATTGAGTGGGTGGTCAAAAACTGTAACAGGCTTGCTAGAGAGGTGGTTGATGCCCCAGGCCTCTCAGTGTTTGAAAAACCTAGTGGAAGTATTCTCATTTAGAAAAACTGTAAAATACTATCTTTTTAATTGTCGCTTATGTAAAAACAAAACAAACAAACAAAACAAACAAACAAACAAAAAAAGAAAGAAAGAAAGAAAGAAAGAAAGAAAGAAAGAAAGAAAGAAAGAAAGAAAGAAAGAAAGAAAGAAAGAAAGAAAAAAATACTAGCCCTAAAAACAACCCTTTCCTAATGTGGGAAATATTTCAGTGTCACTTTAAAAAGCAACAACACTAATTCATTTCACACCCATGTAACTCTCATGTGATTTTGAGGTCTTAGAGGAGAAAATGAAGCACAAAGCAATGACATTTGAATAGTGAGTGCACTCCCATTCACTTCTAGTTTGAGAAAAAAATAAAACTTTTAGAATGCAGCAGCAACATCTCAATTTAACTCAAGTGTTCTGAACAGCAAATATTGAAACAATTAATGAAATTCACCAAAAAACCCATACTTTTCTTTAGCTTCTGGTGCTCTATGTAACAAACAGGTTTTCCTAGATTTTTTTATGTGTGTTTTAGAACTTCTTGAGAGAATGGTTGAAGAATTATCCCAACTTCTTACAGCAATCAAAGCCTAGTAGGTGAAGCTAAGCATGATGAGACACTTTCTAATAGTAGGTATATTAGGATAAATCTAGACTAGTCACCTTTATTTTTTCACTATTGTACCTCTAAATCTGCCTCAATATGTTAATTTTCTTTTGAAAAAGATTTAAAAAAAAGTGATAAAATCATCTTGCTCCTTCAGCTCTTTCTCATTAAAGCTAGTCTGAGTATCTTCTGTCTCTTCCATTAGAGTCAGACATAATCATACCCAAAAGACCAACATATCCATCGCTGTTCAGATGCTGTAGTGTTCTATTTTCCAGTCCTATATTTTTTCCCCCAGTGATTCTTACGGTGAAAACAAGCCCCGTCAACTCTTAGGAGCCTCACACATAATCCTTAACTTAGTCTAGGCATTCTTTTCACAAAGTTTTTCCTTGATTCTCTGTTAAAAGCAGACCCAACCTTGACAAAGTTTTCTAAATAAGCAGAATGGTTTAGATTCTAGCAGATATATCTTGCTCTGGTAGGGGGAGCTTACTGCCAGTGTTAGAGAGATTAAGGCAAATCCATCACTGTGTGTCTGTGCCCAGTGTTCAGCATTGCTCATTTTAGGGTTTCAGTAAGATGAATGTTAAAAAAATTCTGAAATTATTGAGTAGAATGGTTTTGTTGGTCAAAACCAGTTGGTTTTTGTCAGTTTTGATTTTTTAAGTAGTAGACAACATGCCAATTTTAAATTATGTCCATTCTTATTAATGTAAGGAAAACAATCTCATTACAGTTTTTAATAAAAATCATATGATAAATAAATCTATTCTAAATATTCACTAGAAAACAAAGTATATCTCTTTACTGAATATATATTTTGCTAGTTTTCAGATAGCTTTATATGTTCAACAATAAATTTTGTCTAAGAAAAAATGCACATCTTTGAATAAAACAGTGTTAAGGAGAAAAGGTGTTAAACCAGGTTTTTCTCAATCGCTATTAGATGAATGTCTTTCCTTATGTTGTGAGTATACAAACATAACCATGTGAAGAGTCCTCTGAGAAGACTAAACATATTGGGCAAACTCCAAATTTTATTTGAGGCTTAAATAATACTTTGACCCAAATTCTAAAACATCCATACAGATTTCTTAAAAGAAAATCAAATACTATTAGTAACTCCCCTTTGTTATATCCTTTTGAATGCTAGTGTTTTTAAACTGACTTCAATTTTTTGCCATCTTTAAGTAGGTTCATTTAAAGCCCTGGATTCCTACCAAATTATAATGTCTCATATTTTCAAAGTGCTCTACGAGACATGAAATGTCTGGCTTCTGTTAAATATTACCCATAGACATTAAGGAGGGTAGAAAGTAAAGTAAAAAAAGTCTTAATTAAAAAAAAACTTACATATGGATTATAGACTACAGATTGTAGATTGCAGATTGTAGATTATGTGTTGATTTGAACCAGTTTTTTTCTGTTATGATGTGACTGCACCTCTGAACCTCCATCTTTATGGGTCAGGCTGGAGACCTGGTAAAAAATTTATAGACATCTGACTAGAAAGGCTTTTTCTGGTGAGTGAGCTGACCTGTGCCAACAGGTGCCATAACCACTGTAAAGAAAGGGAAAACCACACAAGACCTTAAAGTGAGTTTGCCATTCTTGGGAGCAGTGAACTTTCAGATCTCGACTCCATCATGGAACATCATCTTTAGGAATTTTATTTAAAAGAAATTTTTTTTCATCATCTTAAACAATCTTTTAAACAATCTTTTAAAACAATATAAATAATAATACAAATATTAATTTTTATCCTAAGATTTCAACAGTCATGATCTCTAAATAAGCATTGAAAATTTTACAAGTATATTTTATATCTTAGTCTCTTTTTAAGCATATTATTGCTCAAATATTCACCAAATGAACTAGATCTAATAAAGAGTTATAATAATTTATCAGAAGTTTGATTAATATTAAATTGTTTTATTTGATCACCAATGAGGTAAAAAAAGAGGAAATTTATTTTCATCATACTTATACTAATCATTAAGAGATATTTTGTCGTATTATACTCTGTTATTAATGGTCAGATTTTTATTTAATTTCACTTTCACCTGGCTATGGCAATTGGCTTAATCTGTTTAAATTGATTTAATCCACGAAAAGGCTTTGGTGGATTAGATTGCAATGACTTGATAGAGTTACATACAGAGTGTCCGTAGTCCATGGGAGAAGTTTATGGATGTCAGCTAAAGAACAGATTCCAAGATCTCTGTACAAAACACATAAGAAGTAGCTTCTTTTTAGATTTATTGTATTTTTCTCTTCCAATAATTTATTGTTTTGTTTGGTGGATTTTTGTTTTGTTTTTTTTTTTTTTTTTTGCTCATTGTTCTGTTCATCAACTTTAAAATTAAATATAGTCACAATTTTGTAAATATAGGTCTCAGCCATAAGGAGAAACAAAACTTATGGACAAAAATAAACAAATGGACATAGCTAGAGCTCTAGTAACACTGCAGAAAGATAAAAATTGTGGCTATAAATTTAGGACTTATCCTAGAACTACTCAATATACAGAGCTCAAGTAATCTCCACTATTTAATTAATCAGAAAGACAGGTGGACTTTACTATCTGAAATATAGCTGAAAACAAAAAATTATAACAGTAATTATCAATATGAAAGAAACCAGCATGATTGTGGAAGACCAGACTTCAACATCTGATTTCTAATTATATGGTTTTTGTTTTTTGGCTCCTGTACCAAAATTTCTCATTTTACTATGTGTTCCTAATGGCTTACTGAATGGCTAGTCCACAGAGAAACAAAGTTAAAATAAAAAAGTCAAGAGGAAAACAACCTCTATTTTATTCTAGGTGTGGCCATTTATAGCATTAATTTAATATTCTTCAGTACACATTCTAAAAAATCTATACTATGGGGATGCAATTTTGTGCACTCAGAATTTTTAAAAAAATTGAAGTACAAACTACTGACTAATTTCCCTTTAAAATAAGATAATTCAAAGAAGACAAAGGATCATACAGTACTTTTTAAAGTCTAACAGTCAAGTCCCAGTGTATGGAGGCCTCATATACATAGCAGATTATGTTTAATGTATAGGAGTTTCCACCTCAGAGGATATGGACACTGAAAATAGACTTCTTGTATAATTTTTCTTTTTCCAAAGAAATCTAGTTGAACTTTCTTTAATCTTAAAGTACCACATAAGCTTTTATTCAGAGAAGTTAATTATTACCTGCTACACTGCATGGCTTATAATTATGAGATGTTATTTAAAGCTTATTACATGTAGAAACCTGAAAGAAACAGCTCATCTTTACTGCATATTTGAAAGAGACTTCTAGTTTGTATCTATTTGATTACAAACTCATTTATACTTCATACTTTTTAAAACACTATAATCTAATTACAATCTAATTTCAGAATATTGCAGAACCTAGATCCAAATATAAAATGTCATTGAGCATTATATGTGTATCCTTGATAATTTATTTGTTGCCATAAATTCTTTGTGAAGTTCCAGAGGTATGTGACAAGAGCAATTGCCTCTTTCAAGGTGACTTACAAGGAACAGCTGGGACACAATACTTTGCAACTAATCATGACAATAGTGTAAATATGAAGCCAGAAGATGGTGGCCACTCACTACTCTTGTGAATCTAGGCTGTTTTACCTAGATGAGAGATGAGGCCTAAGGTTGAGGCATGATATTAAATATTCTAAACAGCTATCATCAGCAAGTAAAGTTGTTTTTAATATTATATATATCAAATTAAACCAAATAGGTAAGTCAGGTGGGTTTTGAACCTTGACATTTACAAATGAAGAGTTCTCAAACAGAATATAACTTATTGGAAATTTCAATTTTCCTGTGTTACTGTTGAAAGATTTCTTAGTAATACTGTCACAAGTAAAAGAACACCATACTCTTTGTAGTTTTGGATTATTCAACTGTTCTGGATCATGGTATCCACAACTTGATTCATTTCTGCAGTTTGTTAAGGACCTTGACACGTGATTCCTCTCTTCCTCCCTTTTAAAAGATTAAATTTGTTCTCAAAAAGCAGCTGGTGAATTATCAATAATTTCCATGTGCTTGAAAGTGATTGAATCAACATAATCACATGCTACAAATGAACAGGTGCTGGAAACATGGGTTCAGACACCTCAGAAAAAGATTAAACCAGGATGAATAAACTCAGCTATAAAAGGTAACCTTTTTGGCACTCTGTCTGTTTTAAAATACTATGACATTCTGAAAATTATTTTATTCAAAGCATGAAGAATTGGTTACTATAAATCAAGTTCCATGTAAATCTCCCTTCAGCACACAGTATTCACAGCATACTGGTAGTTTTATCTCAGTTTTTCACAGTTCTGAGAAACACTGATGAGAGTAAATTCAAGGAGGGAAGGGAGGGCTGGTTTATGAAGGCATTTTTTGAAACATTTGCTGTACCTCTATGCCTTTGTTTTAAAATCTAACATTATAATGAGTTTTAAAATAATTTAACAAGGGTGTGTGCAAAGCTGTCATCAGAGCTTCCTATTTCCTCTAATTTTTTTTAACACTGCGGTTATAAGATAACAAAACTTGGTTTCTCCTCTTCCTTAAGAGCAGCTTTCAATGTTCTTCTGCAAATAAGAATTCACTTACTGGAGCAGCAGCTGTCAGAGTATGTGGCTGGTAGAACATGTTATCATTCCAATACAGACAATGACTGTTTAACTCGCCTTTTGTCAACAATACTAAGATTTTTACATAACACATTTACAATCCAGACTTAGAGACTTAGAGAAAACAGTGAAGACAAAATGCATTTATCCTAGTCTATGAACAAAGCTGTATATAAACTTTCTCACTTGAGGCAATGTGACGAATAAGATAAATAAACAGAGGCTCTATACTGGCTGTCTGAGATATACTTTAAACCATTGCTGGGTTTATGTTGATTATTATCTCTAATGCACCAGTAAAATGACTTTTTCAACTATCCTGATAAGATCTCATTTCCTAGTCAAGTCAGATCAAAACTACATTTTTTTTATTCTGGCTCATATAAGGGCACTTATCTATGCCATCCAGTATGTGAAATCAACTGGTATGTAACAGATATTATCATATACTATTTTTGATTGAACACAGCAGAGAAACATATATATAAATGATAAATACATTTAATTCTACTCTTTCTATTACTTCTAACATAAATTCTTATATAGTAAGCTCTGATTTGTGCTGTAATTTCTGTCACACAAAAATCAAGACCTTGATTTATTTTATTTCTTTCTCTATGCACATTCCCATTTAAATTCCATAGCTGTATATCCTGTCTTAAATTCAGGTTCAAGTGGAGATAAGTCATATATATTCACCAAAAAACTATTCTCATTTCCCATAAAGTGCATCTGTAAAAAACTTAGTTGTTCTCTGAAACCTGAATTTGACAGTGCAGAAATAACACAGCCTGACTTAAGTCACAGTAAGAGTAAGAAACTCATGTTTCTACATGACCAGGACACTATGAAGATGCTGTACCAGACACAAAACAGCACAATGCCATTGACTTGATGAAGGAACTTGACAATTCAAGTTAGGATACGTACATGACAGGTTCTTTTGAACTTAAATATTTATTTGTATCTCTACCCTGTCTTTCCACCGGATTGTGGTATTGTTTCTGTGGCCAAGATTCATGTACAAAGTGTCAGATACTAAACTTCTTCATCTCAAGAAAGTTTTCTGTCTGTATAAATACTTTCTCAGTCTAGGCCTGAGTAACCCAGAACAGTATGAGAGACAGTACACCTGAATTACAGATATTGTCCCAATACTCAGTGTGATGAGATAGACTCCAAGAAAGTTGTAGAAGTTATATTAGAAGGTTATTTTATTTGTTAGAGTCTGTTATGTTCTGGGTTTTGTCAAAAAGTAGTTTGGTTCAGAGGTATTCTAGAACAGGGCCTTGTTTCATGTTTAGGCATAATGGCTTTTAATTTTGAAGCTGTTCTGTAAACAGAAAAAATATGAGACTTCCTATCTTCTTCAAGAAAAACCATGATACTTATATATATTAAATTTTTAAAATATATTAAAAACTGCAATTACTTTAAATAAGAAAAAAATGTGGTTTTTTTCAAAATTTATCCCTCGTCATGGTATCTATAAATTTCATGCTACCAACAGGATGTTCCAGTCCTCCCAGAACCGGGTACTGCTGCCTGTATACTTACCTTTGTGTAGGGTATGAGGTCCTAGAGCAGGAGGGACAGTCATCAGACCTATTTCCTTTCTAATTCCATGCTCTTTCATTATGAGCAGTCTCCAGCAGAACTTCCTTCTTCTTTACATGGTTGAAGCACACATGAAAGTTTATCATAAGAAAGCTTACATCAACATAGAAAAATAGATAAAATTTGCATGACAAAAAGAGCTTGTGTTTTTCAGAAAGAGCTCTTCAGTGCAGCTATTATTAATAGAATAATTATAAATATGAATAAAGTTGAAGCTTTGAATATTTTTCAAAGCTCCCTGAGTTTATGATGCAGTGCACATACCTCAGCTAGATTTGATGACTTTTGCTTTCTAGAAATCTTTGATGGATTTTGCTCTTTCAATATGTCCCTACGTTTCTGAACTTCTAAAAACTTTAAGCATTTGTCTTTTGATAAATAATTATTATTTTCTCCTTAGCTGTGCAAAAGAGGAATATTTCCTTTATATCTCCTCTGCCTTTAAAGTTTTGTTCTGTCTTGAGACCTAATACAAAATTGTCCTACTGTGTGGTTAAAAATGCTCTTAGAGTTGTTCAGAAGAACTGAAATTACATTAAAGAGATTAGTTCAAGACAAACAAAATAATTTAAAAAAAAACATGGAAAATATGTCTGTACACTGCATGCTTAATCTCTTAATAACTTCTTATATTTCAAGGATGGATAAATGCTAAACAAGACACTCTTATAATAAGACAATCTAGCTCAATTTAAATTTCTCAACTTTACCTAGCAGGTATAATTCTGTATCATATCAGTATACCTCAAATTATTCCAAAACATTCTCTGAATCTGAATCAATTCCTCTACAGAAGAATGAAGCCAATTGAAAAGAAGCAATACTAGTAAATGGATGGAACCACTGCAGTTGTAATAATCCACTTTTTTTCCTTAAAAACCCCACCCACATACATACTTCTTCTCCTCTCAAAAGGCTGAGCACAGAAACAAGACTACAAATATATAAAGCGAAAAACTAAAATCAACCAAACAAAAGAAATCAAAGCAAGAAGGGGAATTTCTGTAACAAGTGGATGAGAGAAGCTGAGCTTTCATCAATGTTTAGAAGAATGAGAAAGGGTAACTGTTGTAGATGTTAATGTACTTACCACAGGTAACAGTGTATCTATCTTCATTTTTGTCTCCTTTCATAGCTTCCATCTCATCCCATCCTACAACATCTATCCTCTACTCTTTTTTTATAGCTCTTTCTATATTTTTCTCATGGATTTCTCATCCACTTTTTCTTTCAAAAATTTTATTTTTAATGCATGAAAACATATAATTTCCAAACATAACTTACCAATGGCAAAAATTAAATGTTTGGTTGTGTAATAACATCTCAAAAATACAATTTTGTGGAAAATCAACTTGTAAGATTGATCTCAGTGATTTGGTAGAATTTTCAGTATGGAGGAATCCTGAAGATTTGAAAAATCACCAGGAACTGGCAAGAATTTCAGTCACCTTTATTACTTCTTATCCTTTTCATTCATTATTGATACATGAAGAATAACAATCCCAAGAAAAAAGGGACATGAGCTATTGCCTCCAAAGAAAGCCATTCTTAAATTCGTCCCACTGTTTGTGGCAGTTTTTATAACAGCCTAAAGATGTCTTTGGTATGTTCTTCAGCCAGCATATTTTAATTTAATATTTATATAATTTATTTTTCTCCAGCAGTACACAGTGGGTCATACTTCAATGATAGCCAGCATACAATCTCCTTAAGATGAAAGCTAGGACAAAAGTTATCCAACATGACCTCTTCCCATAAATATGTACAATATATTATTTCCAATGTAATGTACATTTTTGATCTTAATTCTTTTCTTATTATTCTCTCAGCTCACCCTTGATTCCTCCCTTGATATTCAATGTGTCTGACAGCTGTTTTCCTAATGGTGGGGCTGTTGGGAGCAGTTATAGAGAAAGTGGTTTCTCTGGAAACAGAAACTGTGATGTACTATGCAAAATATTTAGAGTATTTTCACTTCCAGCCAGCAGTTTTCATATCTTTTCAGAATAATAGAAAGTCTGCCACTTTTTTTCTGATCAGTAGTATCACTCTTAAAAATGTTCAAATACAGTTATTCCTTCTCATCCCCCTACAAGCTATTTATTACTTCTATTGTTACATGAAGCAGAATTTACTTTATATCAACTAATTTTTCAAGTATATAAAAGATGTGTTAGCTCATGTTCAAGGAGCACGTTTTCTTAGTTTTCAGTGTCTACTTAGATTTGAACAAGTCTGCACTTTAATTGCACTTAAAGGAACTTCTAGAGGTTATAATTTGCATCCTCCATCAGTATTGTTTTGCTCACTCTTTAATTTTGGCTAATTATAACCATTTAATTAACCATTTCTGGCTAATTATAACCACATTTATTAAGGCTTTGTAGCTATTTGATGATGGAAAACCAGAAAAATGTGTTGCTTCACCCTTAACTCACTCCTCCAGAATCAGTAATTATCATGCACATATAACAGTCTTTTTCTCTTTTGTCTGTATAGTCACCTCATAGCCCTCCTGAGACAGAAATATTACATTTCTGGAAGATCCTTGAAACAATTTCTAGCTTATAATTTGTATTTATAAACTAGAAATCAGACTTAGGAATTTTGAAAAAGTGGTTATTGAATTTGTTTATTGATATGCAACAGATAGAACAACATAGAAAAATGTTCCAGCCTCCCAAGGAACTCATCATACCCATTTAAGAATAAAGTCAGGATGTAAAATAGACATCTGACCATATTGATCTCCAGACAGATCTTCTAAATCTCTTTTGTCAATTTTCTAAACAGGGTTTCAAGCCATTCACTGGCACCTATCAATCAATGGGGAGGCGCTGCTTTGTCAAACACTTTTTCAGTGTGTATGTAAATAATGTAATTTAAATTGCCATAGAAAGGCACAAATACTGTTTTGCCTTTATATGTCCTATCATCAGCTATGTAAAGAAGTAGAAGAACAAATAATTGTATTCTGAAAATTACACATTCTACCTTGTGTATGCTAACACTATATTTTCATAATTTTGTCTGCAATGTTTGGGTTAAATTATTTATTTTTCTCTTTAAATGTGCATTTCATTTTTAGATACATACTTTTTGTTGTAGTTGATGTCTCTTTTGTCTCTTTGTCAATTTAAAAGTTTATTTTTGCATCAGTTTCTTTTCATTGATTGTGAGGAGTCAAAGGGTGTAGCTTTGTTGTTCTTTTTCAATAATAAAAAATGCATTCCCAGTTTAGCAGCACAAACAGGCTTGTAAACCACTGTCATCCTACAGAAAGTTTTTCAACTTACATTACTTTACATTTACAGGAAATAATAATATTCCCTTTACCTGATTATCCTAAAGCACTTTTCAAACAGTCATTCATTATAATACACAAAGTATAATCTGATTAGTAGCATTTTTCTATAACATGAGCAACAACAAAAGATTTGGTATTGCAGTCACCCACTGAAACCCACACTTGTATGTTCATGAATCCACTTTTCTAGTTTTGCTTGTTGGTTTGTTCTTAGTGGTGTTTTTTTTTTTTTTTGTTGTTTTTTTTTTTGTTTTGTTTTTGTTTTGTTTTGTTTTGTTTTCCTAAAAACCAAGACCTGTATAATTTCACAGATATTACAGTTCTGACTTCATCACTGTCCAGATTACTGACAGGGCAATGCAAATTGGCAGTGATGCATACTTCTATTTCTTTCCAATGTTGGCAAAGCCTAGATAAAATCCATTTCTTTTATTAAATTGAATTGGTTTTAGTCCTTTCAAAATTGCTACTACGTTTTTGAGTGATCATTTCTTTCTATCAGTCTTTCTAGTGTACTTAAGAAACACAGTGTATTTAGTTTCCCATAGTGTCTGTGTGTATTTTCTGAAGAGATGGAGTCCAATGATGCTTTCCAAATTCTGGTATTCCCCATGCTAATGCCAATGCATCAATTTAACTTTTTTACTTTTTTTAAAATTTCTTTAGCGTAAAAAAATATATTAATACCATTTCAAAGGTCACTTTCTTCAAACAGTATACCAAAACACTCAAACATCACAGTGGCAAGACATTGTCTCCATCTCAATACAGAAGGAAAAATTGTGGTTAGTTGTCCTGTATAATTTTTTAAATCTTGTTCTCAGAAGCATTAGAACTTCCATATTGTGTAATTACCTGCACAATGTATGGATAGTCAGATCAATCCTGAAGGTGAGTGATTAATGCTCCTTTACCAGAATTTCTATTTCTGTCAAGCAGTAGCTCCAGGTCATTTAAAAAAATATTTCAGAAGAAATATCTGAAAAATTAAGATTACACTGCTAGAGAACTTATAAGTATCAGCTTTCATGCCTAATACATTTAAATTTCTTTTGCAGAACTAAATCACCAAATGTTCATCAATTCACTGTTTTCAAAACAGTTAGGACTATTGCAATTTTTGAATTTTCTGCATGTATGACTACTACCAATTGCTTATGTTTTAGTAAACAAGGGTGAAGTAAATAGTAAAAGGTTTTTGTTGTTTGGTTTTGTTTTCTGTTTTTCCAAATACAGAACTCATTATCTGATCTGTAGAAATACCATCAAATAATATAATTTCTTTTCTTACAATCACATAATTTATTTTACTTTAGAAAGAGTAACTTTAGATAAAATAGGTAGTGTATTTCTGTTCTTTCTTCTCCAGTTATCAGAGCCTTTTGGAAGTGTATCTATCACTTTGTGTATCATCATTGCTAGATATAAATAAGTTCATAGGGACTGTTCATAGTATACCTGTCTGGAATTTCTTGGCATTATTTGAAGGATTCCTAAGTCATATACTAAAATTCAATCAGTTATTCACATGTGGGATGTGGATCCCAGATAATCAAACTGTTATCTCATAATCTGTCTCAAAACCAGTCAGGATAATGGTTGTGAAATAAAACCTGAGTGTACTATTGTGTCTGGTTTAGATTGATTTTGAAACAGAATTAATTTTGACAGGACATAGTGTTGTGAGCTTGTATCAATGGAACTCATTTAAGATACTTTGTTGTTTTTTTCCAGGACTTAGACTTTAAATGGACATTTGCTTTGTCATAGCAAAGACAAAGGATAAGCAAGCAAAAGGTTATATCTAGACTGAAGTGAGAAAAATAACTTTTCTTCTGGTGCAATCTACTATAATTTTTTTGTGCAATCTACTATGATAACTCAAATTTCACTTTGCAGTGAAATTTGGAGACATCTCTTAGACTAAAACCTCCAGAGAAAATGGATAAAAGCAAGCTTTTTTTTTTTTTTGCATTTTTTGTTTTGTTGTTTTTGTTTTAAACTAACAAAATATAAAACTAGACATATAATGGGCAGATGAGTGATCATGGAGCCCAGAGATATACCAATGTTTAGTGAAGACCACTAATAGGAAGAACTGCCAACTCTGTTATAGAAAGAGACAACCTTATGGTAAGACTTCATAGACTGTTGTCATGAAACTGTCACCAAAGTCAGGGAACCTGTAGAGTGAATCAAAACAAAGGAGGATGTCTGAGGAGGATCATTTCAATTCTCAGAACAAAAGCTTGGCAAAATAATACAATTAAAAGATTGACCTGAAGAAAGGAAGGAATAAGATTTAATACCTAAATTATGCTTTTTGGATACTATAAGAACAAAAATTCCCTGTTGTAAGAGCATCCAATGCTTTAAATTCTTGTATATGCATACTTTATCACTTTGCTTTATTGCATTTTTCATTTATTGCATTTTTCAGCTGCAGCAGGAGTTCTTGAAAATGTGTCATTTCCCAAGGAGACATCCTAATGTGATGAAGAGAAAAAAAAACAAACAAAAAACAAACAAACAAACAAAAAAAATCCCCAAAAAACCAAAAAAACAACCAAAAAAAAAAAAAACAAAACTCAAGTACAGATTTCAAACTCCTTTGCGTTTTGGACCATGGAGACTATTATTTGCCATCATAAGTTCTGTATTGATCAATGATTATAGGATGACAAATGGCTCTCAAAGCACAGTAATTCAGCTCTCCTTTGTTTAAACACTCTAGTGTACATTCCTATAGTGTTTTTCTCAAGGCAACCCTGAGGCAGCCTTCAGGGTATGTTTTCAATACTGCAAAGCTGCACATGTGGCTTCAGAAGGAGTCAGCAACTCACTGAACCTTGTCCAACTGTCACTAGCTTCTTGTCATAGTTTTAACATGATACACGGGGCACTATTTTAATGAAGATATTTGAGATGTACTAAAACCTAGCTAGCAAGACACCTTTAGAAAAGACTTCATTACAAATTTTTTTCAAAATGCTGGTAATGATCTAGCTGGAAATATCACCTAGTTTAAACTACAGTAGGCAGCATTTCAGTCAAAATATACTCTTAAATGCTGATACATTACATGGGATTTGCGCAGGCCTTTTGGTAAATCTCCATATATGAGGACCAAATGAGGGTTAAATATATTTATTTGTAAGAGAAAGCAAACTTCTTTTGAAGAACACACAGTTCATTTCTTGGCTGATAAATTATTTTCCAGTCAATCCCCTGTTCCTTTTAGCAGATCAGCTACTTTTCTGCTATAGGCTTCATGATAAGCAGTTTGTTTGGATTGTTTGCTGGGTCACTGGCAATCCTTGTCACAGAGTATTAATTCCTCTGCATGTCTGCATGAATGAAATATGCTAAATTATAGAATAGAACAGGGACAATAGTGAGAAATTAGCAAATTGTACTAATTTTCTTTTAAAGAGATATCTCTGCAAGAATGACTGAAAACTTCAAAACCAGAAAACATCTATTGAATATTTTGGCCAGGTTTCAGCTAAATAATCACAACCAATAACAACCACAGCAATTTAGTTTTTAGTTGAGAGAAGAAATGCATTATATATTTTCTCTCTCTCTTTAATTTACTTCCCTTTTTTTTTTTCCTTAAGTCACCTTTAATGCTGGTTTCATTTAAAAACTAAAACAGGGAAAAATTGAGGTAAAATACTTATAATTTAATAACAATCGAACAGGTATAGCTTGGTTTTGTTCCTAATATTGGAACAGCTTTTATGGATTAGAGAATATTTAAACTGATTAGAAAGCTTCGACTGACAGTGATTGTGTCTACCTGAATGAAGCATTAAAGAATGATTCAAAGAAAATTGTGTCTCTAAAGGCTGTTAGGTGTCTGTGATAGACTAAATTAAATGACACAAGAAGTTCTCATATACTTCCACATTATTCAGGGTTATACTTTTTTTTTTTCTTTGTTATTTATTTAAGGAAGACAAATTTTCTGCTTTTTTAATAGCTAAGAAGGGAACTAAGTCTACTGCCTATCCTGTTTGAAATGCAGGGAAGAAACTTCTAAATGGAATGGCCAACGGCTGCTGTAGAGTACATAGTGAAATTAAGTGTAATGATTATAGCATTTTTTAAGATTCCTTTGAGGAAGAGGATGAGTAATAAAACGATTTAGAACACTTTTGTCATTTTGCTGGATTAGTAAGTAATTCTAAAACATCTTTTTTTCTAATGTGAGTGGTACCTTCTCACTCCTTCTAGCACAATACAAAGATACACAAATTTACCAAAGAAACAGGTTTCAGTCAGCATGAAGAGGAACATGAAACCAAATCTGACTTTGCATATACTTTATCACCTAGTAAGCTCTTGCAAGACAGCACTTCATTTTCTTTAGCAATACCTTTCACAATACTAATCTTTCATGCATGTGTAGGGGTATTCACTACAATTACAGGGGCCATCAGAGGTTTCATATATTTATCTCTACCTTTCATTCTTGCTCCCTAATGATTTAACATAAAGTACTGAAACTGATATTGTGACAGATCCTTAGAGTCTGTGTTCAATACTGTAAGAATAGGTAAAGAAGGTAAATAATACTATAAATTTACCTACAGACAAACCTAATCTGTGACTGCATCATGAACAATAGCAAACAGCAAACAAGCTTCTTACTAGGAAAAAAAAATCGTGACACTACTGAATGTACACTTTAGAGTAACAAAAATATCACTGTACAGATGCCATGCTTTGCTGATTTGTGATTCACAACAATACCTACACATCTTTCAAGCAAATGGTTATAAGGCTAAGACTGACAATGCAGGAAGCTCAGCTATTGTAGGTACACAACTGAAGTGATGTCCTTTAGAATGCAAGTGATTAGTACAAGTGATTAGTACATGGGATGCCTCAAGACACACCAATATTTTAATAGGAATAAGTAGATTAAGAATTAGCTATGACATCAAAAGATACATACTGATAATGACTGATATTGGAGTAGATGAACTAAATGAATGGAGTAAAGAACCATTAAGCTGAGCAGGTGATGCCTGTGCCGCATTACGCTACACGTATGTCACTGTGCCATCACTCCTGTGCTGTGCTGTGCTGTGCTGTGCTGTGCTGTGCTGTGCTGTGCTGTGTGTATTCCCTGGCTGCAGGAGAACCTCAGCAATGCTGTGTGTATCCCCTGGCTGCAGGAGAACCGTATCCCACCCAGGGTAACACAGGAGCATGTAGGCAGGTCTCACTCAGCACAGCCAACTACACTAACTGCATGGTCTTCCCTTTATGTAAAAGTGTTGCCCCAAACTCTCACACGATCATCTTTTCAGTTTCACAGTAGAAACTACATTTTCTTATAAGAAAATCTTGTAAGAGCTCAAAAGAACAAGATGGGGTAACTTTTCCATGGATGAGATCTGCACAGTTCTCAACACCTTAATTAAAGGCCCATTCAGCATCCCCAAACTAAGGCTTCCCAGCATCTGAAGAGCATACATAATACTGTATCATCCTTTCTTCCTTTATAACTACAACTGTAGCTGATAACTGTGGCTATAATATATGATAACTGTTAATTATAATGTTAACAAAGTTAAGAAATGGCATTATAAACCATACTTTATGGAACGTAAGTGCCTCTCTTACAGGAATCACAATGAACCAGGACCTTGTGGTACAGAATAAGTCCTCATAGATGAAAACAAGCAGTAAGAAATTAAAGAAAAATTGTAGACATATATAGAGACAACAATGTCTTGGATTTTGGAGAGCTGAATAAAAAACTTAAGTGGTTCATTTTTTTGGGGTGTTTTTGGGTTGTTTTTTTTTTTTTTTATCTATGATAAAAATAGTTGGATGAGCTCCTGTTTGATAGAAAAAATAAACTGAGTAGTAACTCTTAACTGGCCTGCAGGCACACTGCAACTCACCAAAAAGGGAAACATAAAATCCAAATCCCATGAAAAAAATAAGCCAATTTACTCAATCATGCAAAAATACAAGTGTTTAAGTTATGGGCAAAGGGATTTTATATTGCATAAAAAAATGAAGAGGCAAAACCAAATTATGAATGATGTGGGGATGTACTGCTAGAGTTTGGACACACAAAGAGAAGTAGGCAAGAGCTCTGTGAAGCACTGTGAATGTTGTTTTCTGAATTTTTATTTCAAATTCAAAATCATTATGTAAATAGCATTGCATTTCATATTTTTTCATTTCATTGGCATTCAGAAGATCATAGATGTACTTCAAAGGAATAAAATGTATGTATCAACAAACATTAGTTCTCACTCAAAATATGATTAAGCTAATTAAAACCAAGTAGTTCCTGTAACCAAGAACTTAGCAGGATTCACAAAATGGTTTGGATATATATAATGGGTATGAAGAGTGTCCTCAGGTCTTTATAATAGGAAATTAGAGCAATGGAATAGTAGAAGGGAAAAAGACACAGAAAGAAAAGAAAACTATTTCCTTCCATAATAATTTAAACAAAATTTTTGAGCTCCTTAGTGACAATTCTCAAGATGATTGGCCAGGAAATTTCCCTAGGCAATAAATTATGGGAAGATAATGCTAATTTCAGCACAGATTAAGTGACAAATATTGTATTATTATCTATAATCAAACTGCATGTCATAAAAAGTTAAATTGGCAGCATAAAACTGGAAATAGAGCAATCACAGTTAAATATATGTCAGCAGAATACTTCAGTATGTGTTTTGTGGGCAAATGCAGATATTCAGCATATAATCCCAAAATGAATGCCCACTATGGTAATGAAAACTGTCATCAGAAACACAGAAGAATCACAGGCCAGATGAGAATTGGATTCCAGTAAGCCAGAAGGAAATCACTTTTGGGAAAGAGATTGAGGCAAAGGGCGGTTCTGTCAGATAAAGAGCAATGCTGATGAAGAACTTAGAGCACCTTGAACCGACATTTAATCAGGATCATATTTTTTTCTCCTTTCTGTGCTCTAACTTCAAGAAATTCACTCAGCCTCTTCTGGCTTGGAGAAGAAATCTTCAGTGTAAGCACAGATTTCTTGTAGTTAATTCCAATTTGATGTGACTTTCTTCTTCTATTCTTAGCATACATATATTGCTGTAATACATCAAAGACCTTAACTGAAGAAATTACTTGAAATAAGGCTAAGAAACTTTCAGCTGTCTAAACATAGACATCTAGTGCTCTTCTAGGTTCTGTTGAATAATTTGCCAGTGCTGCAGCTGCAGATTCAGATGGCACAGGTCTCCCATGCAGACATCTGCCAGCAGACATCACATGATAGCCTAGACCATTTTGAAATGGCACATTTACGTACAGAAAAGTCAACTCCTTCCTGTCTGATTTGTATGTCTAGAAAATCCCTGAGTGGATAAAACAATTGTGAAAATCAGACTTTTTTTTTTTGTAATTTTAATGTTTTTTCGAGCATCAGTATTTTGTTACTAATCAATCATTTTGTTGAGCACTGCTGAAATCACTAATATAAGCATGAAATAGCAAAAAAATAAGGTTGAGTAACTTTTTCCATTCTTGGTTTTGTTATGATGCAGAACCTGTAGCATCTTCAAACAATCTGCTTTCCCACTTATTCTTAAAAAATGAAATATGATTCCATGTTCAGCAAAGATTATTGAGACACTAACCACAAAGTCAAATCAACTGTGCAAAGAATTCATACATATATAATGGGGTTAAAATCCTCAAGTGCTGTGACCTAACAAATTTATTTCACTTCTTGATGTCAGAAAACAGTCCCTGTAGAACCCTTGTGTGTGTCAGAGAGAAAGCAAAGTAGAGACACTGCTTAAGTTACAAGAAAAGAAAGTGAAAAGCTAAGTGAAGGAGGAAAGTAAAGGTGAGGTCACATAATATTACTCTGGTTTTTTTTTTTCTCAGAGGACACTAGCTAATTCTTGCATAGCAAGGGAAGGATGCTGGATACTGAAGGGGAACAAGGATGACTTGAAGGAAAGAAAGTATTGAAATAAAAGCTAAGGTTAAAATGACAGAAATTCAGTGGAGGAAATTAAGTGGGTCATGCACACTCTAGAATATATTTTTGATGGGTAGAGACAGAAGGGTTAGAATGTGGGTGAATTCTGAAGTAAGAGAATGGGACAAAGAACCAAGGATACAGAAGAAAAAAAGCCAGGAGTCAGCCATTTGTTATAGATGGTAGAATTTTCTAATTTGTTTGCAGTTTGCTTTATGGAACTGCTCTACTCTGATGTGAATGGGAGGTCACTTCTTTCCCAGAAAAGGAATGTGAGTGATCAACTCTGAAAAAGTTCAGAAGCAACCAGTAAGAGGAGCAGCAAGAAGGGACAATGCTGCATAGGTAAAGAGACTGAAGCATTTGGAGTATATTGATTTATTGTTTTTTAAAATACAGGCAAAGAGGTATGGTCCTAGACAAACTAAAGTCCCATCATACCATATCATGTGAGGAAAGAGAAAAGACTTCAAGAACAATGCTGAAAAGACTGAGCAGATACATAATTAATGTATATAGATTAGAAGTCCACTGAAAGTGCTGACAGACCAGCATTTGATTTTGAAGGAAGATGAAGGAAAAAGCAGTGACAGCTTGGCACTGCAGTGGTTCTGCACTGATTAAGTACTTAGTGAAGGGTTAAGTACTTAAAGCTCCCTAAGAACTTCACTCTGGGTTAAGTGCACTCAGCATGTGGCTCAGTGAGTGTTAAAGAACGAAAAAACCTTGTTATTGAGGCTATGGCAGATTGCACTCTGAAAACTTGTTAATATACTGCACAAAGAATGAAGTTTTTTAATGAATTGCAAAAATAAGTAGGTTTGTTTATTTATTACATTTGTTATTTGTATCTTTCTGCATGTATAATCTTAAATTTGACAGTCAAATAGAGTATTATTATTTATCTATGAACATATGAAGAATAAAATTGAAAATCTGTGGCCAGGAAATATTTTGTTTAACAAATTCCTCTGAGTACCCAAAGATACAGCTACAGAAAGCATTTTTACATCATCATATTTAAATACTTTACGTATTAGCATAGACATGTCAAAGCTCTGGATATGTATTATAATAGTATTTATTTTAGTTTTTCTACTCAATGAAGATTTTTTAATTGCCATATGTCCATTGAATAAGTATATTTATTTCATTACAGCCACATTCCCACACTGAAACACATAAAATTCCTTTGATTAAAAATGTCCATATTTTTATTTAATATGAAATTTCAATGCCATATTAGTTTAATATTCATCAATGCTCTTTAAATGTCATAATAAATGCCAATGCTCTTTAACCTTGCCATAATACCCCTTGTGCTTTGATTACCACTCATTGGCAGAAAAAACTTAGTAATTAGCCCCGAGGTGAAATCTCTCAATTTGACTGGTTGACGAGATTTTGAAAAAAAAACAGATTACCATGGTCAAGAAAAAAAAAAGTTGCTACTGCAATGGAATTATAGATACTTTTATAATTTGGTTGCTATATAAAGCTGTATTGGGTTTACATGTCAAAAGGTTTTTGGGGTGGGCTGCAGTGGTGATCTCTGTGAGAGGAGGTCATGGGCTACCTCCATGACAGTTCTAAAATGGACCTGCTGCTGCAGAAATCTGAGCTCACCAGCCAAGCTGGTGGTGCCTCTGTGCAAAGATATTTAAGAAAGTGTTGCATCCCGGACTTTGGGTTTAGGTCAGGGTTCTGATGTGTCTTAGCAAATCCTGTGTACCCCCATGTATCCCCCGGGTTTTCCCCCCCTTGCAGTACCTGGTTCCCGAGCTGCCTGACCATGCGGCCTGGCTCCCGTCCCTCCTGTGGGTCCTTTCCGGCTGTTATCCCTCCCCCATGGCCGGGGCCGCCCCGGGCCCCCGGTGCCGCCCCTGCCACTTCCCCATGGGCTCCTGCCTTCCACACCACACCCCCGCAGCCCCGGGACCGCCCCGGGTCCTGATGCCATCCCCTACTGCGTCCCTATTGGCTTCCCCAGACCACGTGACAACCCCCGCTCCTCCCTCCATAAAACTCCCACGAGGCCGGGGTCGGGCGGCCATATTGTCCAACTCAGGAATTGGGAACACATCAATAAAATGCTCTCAGCTCCTGCCACGGGGAATTTGGTCCTTCCTTCTCCCCCTTTATCAAGGTCCCTCGTGCGCAGTGGTCGAAGTGGCCGACCCACCTTCCCGGAGCCACGGAGCCCGGGAGCAGCGGCGGGACTGGGACTGGAGGAGCCGCGGTGCCCCACCGGGCACGGCAGCTGCTCCGGATCCGGGAGAAACACCAGAATGCCGCAAGAAAGGATAAAAAACACAGCACAATCCAAACACAGTCCCGAAAAAAGGGCTGAGAAAAATATAAGATAAAGAGCCCTGCAGGCAACAAGGTCAGTGAAGGAGGGCAGGGAGGTGGCCCAGGTGCTGGAGAGATTTCCCTACAGTGAATGGAGAAGACACTGCTGAGAAGTTTGCCAGCCCTGCCCCATGGAGGATAAAGGTGGAGAAGATATCGTCTCTGTAGCTTGTGGAGGATTACAGGTTGAGCCAAGGAATGACGGAGGTTTGGAGACTAGGTGTTTTTAGTTCTGTTTTTTCACCATCTTGCTCTATTTTTAGTGGGAAATATACTAAATTAATTTCCCCAAGTCAGCCTGTTTTGGCTGTGATCGTAATTGGTAAAAAACCCCCTTGTTTTTATCTCAATCTAAAAGCTTTTTAGTATTATTTTCTTCCCTTTTCCTGTTGAGACAGTGACTTCTTGTCATCTGGGAGCTACTCAATGATAGCCTACTGCACTAACTCTTTATGCTTTAATGAAAAAAATAAAAAAACAGCCAAACAGACAACCACAAAAAATGTGGATCACATAGACACTTTTTAAAAATTATTATTTTCTATTTTATTCAATGTGCAAGAGCACAGACATTTACCAGAAACACTAAGATGTAGTTAGTTCAATGTTTAAAAAAGTAAATTTAAACTATTAATTCTACACACATAGACAGAGTGTAAGTTCATAGGTAGAGTCATATCAGTGTTAATAATTATTTGACTAGATTTTTGAGCCAGGAAATAAAATTCCTGTAAAGGAGTCTAACTTAAATTCTTCCTCTTGCACGAGCCCAGGAATCTTGATAAAAAGGAGATACGTGTAGTTATATAGAGTGCGGTAATTAATTTGAACTAACATCAAGTCAGTTTGGGATCTGGGTTAACAAAAACTGGTTAACAGGTGTCTTTCCCAAATCATTCTTAATCAGGTTTCCAGGGAAGCCTTGCAGCATACAGGTGTTGACTCCAAAACATGTTTAAGTAGAAGAGGATTAAAAACTGAAGCTCCTGGCTCTTGAGGAAATATTGTATGCAGCAGATACACAATTATATGGAATATAGGTGACTTTATACTCTGCAATCTGAAGCAAACCAGGTTTGATCAGAACATGACAAGAACTTGGAGCCTCAGGCAGAAGGAGATTTTTTTCACTGAATTCCAAAAACACACTCACAAATTCCCTTGAATGATAGAGGAACAAATTTAGGGAGTTCCTCACACTGCAAGTGTGTACAATAAAAATTGTGTTACTTACCTCTTGTGTGCTACTTAAGATGTCAAGACAAGGGAAAAGAGTCAGAATTAATTTGCAATACAAGATTTTCTTTTTCACCATTAATCAACTGATTATAATTTCTTCAGTCTTCTAGAATCTCATATTAGAAGGCAGATATAAGTCACTTTCTTCACTGAGAAAATTTCTGTCAGAAAGACTCTATTCTTTTAAAGTTTTCTGTGATATCAAAAATATTTATTTAGCTTGCTTCCGTCATACTACTCTTTTTATATGTAATTCTTCTGATTATTTGGTGTGAGTACCTTATAGTTATTAACATTTTATTATTTTAATTATCTTAATTTCTTTTATTTCTCAGCCCATTCTTCTAGTTCCTTCTTATTACTTATTCTCCAATTTAAATTATCTTCAATCTATCCATGTCTTTCCAGAAGTTTAGATATGTCTGTTTACAGAAAATTCAGAGTTAACAACTCTTTTATTACAATATACTGTCATGTCTCACCTTCAAGCCCCATTGGAATATTGTCTTTAATTTTCCATCACCTTAATCTCAGGCTTGACTTAGCACTGCTACCTCCCTTGTTTCCCCCGTCTTCAAAACATAGAATTTACAAATCTCTTTTCCAGATGTTTATTGTTTTACCTTATTCCACTCACATGATTAATTTTATATTTTAACTATTGTTTTCATAAATTTATTGTTTATTCTTTCCTCCAGATCAATAAGAAAGCTATGATATTACTCTGGTAAAATAACAGACTCTCTAGACAACAGAAATGCAGTAGAATTACTTCATCAAGGATTCAGTGAAGAGGCTGATATGGTTCAATAAAAAGGCTAACAGAACATCTAAAGAAAAGCTAAAAAAACAACTAAACAAAAACCAACAAGGTTTCTTAAGGGAGTTTTCTAATGTTTGTTTTTGGGACCAATTTTATCTAATATTTTCATTAACAGTTTTGAAAGAAGATATAGAAAAGATATTGTGATATTTTCAGATAACAATACATGTAAAACATTGTACAGAGAAAAGTTTGGATATCATAAAGGGACAACTGGATGATACTCAGGGCAAAATTAATAGAAAAGCTATGAAATTTAATAGATGAACATGCAAAGTGATGCAGTTAGGGACTTAAAGAGCTATTTTTAGTTTGATATAAATGGGATTAATTGACTTTAAAATAGTAAATGAAGGAAAGGCAGTGGATGTAGTTTTTTTTTTCTAGATTCTAACAATTCTTTTGATACTGATGCTCACAGCATTCTTCTGGAAAAGTGCAACTGTGGGATGAGCAGCTTCCTGTTGTTCTGCATGGAGAACTGGCTGAAAGACAGGGATCAAAGTGCTGTAGTGAATGGGGCTACATCTGGCCCATGAATGATCATTAAAGGTGCTCCTCAGGACTTAATTCTAGGGACAGGTTTTTTCAATGTATTTATTGACGTATTGGATGCAAGAGTTGAATTAATCATTATCAATTTTGCTGATGATACTGAATGGGAGGTGCTGCTGATTGTCTTAAAGGACAGGATGCCTTGAGGAGGGCTCTAGCTAGATTGGAACACTGGGTTATGATAAAATTTAACAAGTCAAAATGCTGGATTCCTCACCTGGGACAGAGTAATATTGGACAAAAGTATAAACTGGGAAAGGAGTGGATGGAGAGTAGCCCTGCAGAAAGGCATCTGGGGGTGATGACTGGCAGCAGCTCAATATAAGTCAACAGTGTGCCCTGTCACTCCCATTCTGGAGTCATAATCACACATAACCACAAAGAGTCATAAAAAGAGGTGTTTATCCTGCTATATTTAGCACTGCTTTGGGCTCACCTTGAATCATGCATGTGTTTCTGAACCCCACAATTTAGGACGGGTTTGAAAGTGCTTGACTGAGTCCAGAAAAGGGCAACAAAGCTGGTGAAAAGATTGGTGAAAGGCTGGAAAGGGCTTAGTCTCCCAAAAGGAGCACAAAGGACTTTGGAAGGAGGATGAGGGGTGAACTTGCTGCTCTCTGCAGGTTTCTGAGAAGGGGAAATGGAGAAGCAGATTCTGATCTTTTCTTCTTGGAATCCAGTGATAGGACAGCTGGCAATGTTCAAAACTGATTCAGGAAAGGCTTAGACTGGATATTAGAAAGCATTTCTTTACTGAGAGGGACTGAACATTTCTTTACACTGGAACAGGCTTCCTAGAGAGGTGTTTGATGCCCCTAGCCTGTCAGTGTTTAAGAATTATTAAGGACATATTTTAACTTTTGGTCAGTCCTGAGGGTGGTTGGCAGTTGGACTAGAAGATTATTGCAGGTCCCTTCCAACAAAACTATTCTAGTCTAGTCTAGTTAGTCTAGTCTAGTCTAGTCTAGTCTAGAGACAGAGAGTTCCATAATCCACCACAGTGATGCTACTGGCTAAAGAACTGGTATGGCAGTGGGTAGTAGAAATTGGCAAGCATGTTTGCAAATGTACTTTTGAAGACTTTGGAAGCATTTATATAACCCACTTTAAACTAACAAATGTTGCCACTTCTTATATATGAATCACCAGGGAATTCTCTGTAGCTGATAGACAATAATACACATTCCCTGAGTATACTTTATCTCACTTAATGACTGACAATTCAATTTAATATTGAAAAAAATAGCATGTTTTAATTGAGAAATACTCAATTAAAACAAAAGCAGATATAAACAGGTTCATTAAAATAGAAGTTTTTAAAAATTCTTTAAAATGGAAGAATTCTAAAAGAACATATTTTATCTCTATGTAAGTAGATATTTTGACATTTCTAAAGAATCTGAAGATACTCTACATTTGGTAGTTCTTCAGAATAATAGTTACTGTACAGTATCAGAACTAAAGATTGTTTATTAGCTTATATGTGAAAATTAGTAATGCAGAAAACTTCTGGGATGTCCTAAAACACATAACCATATTGTGGTTATATACATATGCCTGATGGGTGTTTGTAAAGATGGAACCAGGTTCTTTCCAGTGGTGTCCAGAGACAATAAGTACACCTGAAAACATGGGATGGTCCAATTTAACACCAGGAACCCCTTTTTCACTGTAAGCATGACTGAACACTGGAATAGGTTTCCTTGGAAGGCTGAAGAGTCTCCATCCCTGGAATTATTCACATATCATCTGGACATGGTACTGGGCAAGTGGCTCTAGGTGCCTCTGCTTGGGGAGTTGTATGGAATCCTTTCCAACCTCAAAAATTCGTGATTTGGTGTTAAACTTCTCAAGACTAAGAGTATCAAGACATGTATTGGATAAATAGACAGTGATGTCGGTCACCACTCAGAATATGGTGACCACTGGTTTTATCTCAACCTGGCAGACTGTTGTAATGATTTTTCCCAATAATTGACAATTAGCACAGGGTCCCACCCTGTTCAACATCTTCACAAATGATCTGGATGATGTGATTGAAAACACCGCTGCCTCATTTGTTGATGACACCAAGCTGGGCAAAGGGTTCAAAATGTCACATCTTTTGAGCCATCTTATAAAGAGACCTGAACAGGCTGAAAGAATGGGCTAACATGAACACTATGACATTCAATAAAGACAATAGTAGAGTGATGCACCAGGGACTGAACAATCAAAAATCCAGAACAGGCTGGGATTGGTTATGGATGGAAACAGCCTTGCTGAAAGAAATGTGGTGTTCATGGCAATGGCAACAACAACAACAAAAGTCAGCAGGATGTCACTGCAGTAATAAATTCAAGTCACATCCTCAGCTGCATCTTCAGGGGCATTACTAACAGAAGTAGAACCATGATCATCCCACTTTTCAGTGCTTGTCAGGTCTAACCCCAAATATTTGTCCAGTTCTGGTCCCCACAATTCCAAAAATATGTAGACCTGCTGGGGCAGGTGCAGGGTAGGGCCATCATTATGATCAAAGGGCTGAATAACCTGTCGTATGAGGAATGACTGAATGAGTTATCTTTTTTCTCACAGAGAAGAGAAGACCTTGGTGGACCTCCTCACAGTATTCAAATACTTAAAGGGTGACTACAAAGAGAACTTCTCTCTTCACAAGGAGAACATGGAGAAAGGTCAATCAATGCATACAAGTTGCAGCAGGAGAGGTTTTATCTTGCTATAAGAAAGAAATTTTTCACAGTGAGATCAATCATTCACTAAAACAACATTCCCAGAGATGTGGTGGAGTCCCCATCACTGGAGGTTTTAAAAATGCAATGGGACGTGGTGCTAGATAATCTCATCTGGGTTTCCTCTACTATGAAATTTTGAAGCAGATGATCTTTTGATTTCCCTTCCTACCTGGGCTATGTTAGGACGCTATGATCTCTAATCTTTATTCATGAATAATGATTGAATCTTATTCACACTGCATAGTTATACATCAGTTTCCTTGTGTAGAGAGTGAATATAAATTAATTGAAATAAATGAAAATATTCAATTGATCCTGCAAGTTTTAAGGGTTCTGTGCTGTAAATCAGACATTTAGGGTTTTTTCTGTTTGATATATATTCACCACCTAAAACTGAGGTGCCTAGATTAATCCAGCCTTTAAGAACTCAGTGCGACAAAGGCAATATCTCCAGTGTTTGATTCATCACACTACCTTTAGACAGCTTTCATGGAGCGAGTTGTTCTTTTTGAGGTATCTATTCTTGTTTCTTAATTTGAATTGCTTCAGAGTAAGCCTACACGTTGAACTAATTGGGATATAACATTTAGAAAGCAAAAGAGTTGTTAAATATGCACCCTGGCTTGGATCACTTTGAAGAATTATGACTGACTTTGCTGACAGCAATGGACAATACTGCAAAATAGGCTTTATAATGGAAAGCTTTAGATATTGAAGGATGCAAGAATAAAATACCTTATCACATCAACTTAAAGAATTATTTACACTGACTGCATGTTTTCTTTTTGTAATTACAATATCACAATATCTTAATTTTTCTTTATGCAGTCTCCTGCTTGATATCTTTGCCTCTCTTTACCTTGCTGTCTTAGTTTTTTCATTTATTGTGTCCCTGTCTGACTCCAGCAGTTATTTGGAGTCAGAAAAAAATCAATTTCTCAATTTACTTATATCCACCTCACAAGTTGTCCCCCGTCATCCAAATGTATAAAACAAGAAGTCTTCTCACAGAACAGAAATATATTTTACTTTCTGTCTGATTCAGTCTGAACAGTATCTCCATTAAAATGACAAATTAATGCACGCTCAGTTTGGAGGGTGTATCAGCTTCACTGTTGCTGGTTTAGCATACCAGCTGCTTTATGCAGTTAACTTTTTATACAGTCACAGAATTATGTATTTAATTAATCAAATTATTTATTTATGTATGACTCTTGTTCATTTGCATGAAATACTTAACGTTATTTAATAATCTTTGGCATCTTCTTATCAAAGAATCAGAGAATGGCTCGTGTTGAAAGGGATCTTAAATATCATCCATCTAATTTCATGTCCCTTGCCATGGGCAGGGGCATCTTCCACTAGACCAGGTTGATCAGAGCTCCATCCAGCCCGGCCTTGAACATTTCCAGGGATGAGGCATCCACAGCTTCTCTGGGCAACCTGTTCCAGTGCCTCATCCCCTCGCATTAAAGAATTTCTTCCTGGTATCTAATCTAAACCTGCCTTCTTTCAGTTTGAAGCCATTCCCCCTTGTCCTGTCACTATATGCTCTTTCACAAAGTTCTGCTCCATCTTTCTTGTAGGTCCCCTTCTGGTACTGGAAGGTCACAATTAGGTGACCCTGAAGCTGCCTTTTAGTTCCAGGCTGAACAATCCCAATTCTTTTAGGCTTTCCTCTGAGAGGTTCTCCATCCCACTAATCATCTTGTTGACCCTCCTGTGAACCTGGTCCAAGAAGTCGATGTCCTTTCTGTGCTGGGGACCCCAGAGCTGAATGCAGCACTCCAAGAGGGGTCACACCAGAGCTTCTTTTGTATGATGTGTCTATGTATTTAACTCATGTAACCCATTGTAATCTTGGTCAAATAAAGGCAGAGGGAAAAACCCAACAACTCTGTCACTTTAAATGCTTTGTTATGCTCTTATACATATAAATCAAAACCAATACCAAAGTTCAATAAATGGTAACTCACACAAAAAGAAAATACAACTTGTCACAAAAATTTTCTGTGATAAAAGAATGTTTGTAATTGATACTAGATTTCTCAATAAATGCTAAGTTTGTATGAAATTAGTGGTTTACTCCCTCTTTGTTAACAGAAGTAGGCCAAAAAGCTGGGGGAAATGAAGACTCTATAAATGAAATTGTCAGCTTGCTTGACCATGGTACTGTAAAAAAGGACTTGCATGTAAAAATTATTTACTGTTTTCCTGATAAGTGTGTGCAGGTTAAGGTGACTGACTTAACAGTGGGAATACAATCACGGAACAGCTATGTCATTTGGATTTGCCTCTTGGTAAAGCCACGGGGAAAGATGTGATTTTACAGCGATTTGGTCAATTATCTTTTCTGCAGTTTGCAGAATTTACAGTGTCATAAACTTATGAAGTAGCATGAAAAAAAGAGACTATTTGCAAGGAGGGAGAATTCTGAAGTTCTGTCACCAACAAAAGAGAAAGTTCAAGGAAAAGAATATGACATAAAAGATCACCATATTGTAGTGCAGAGTGGACACTGTCCAAATGTGATCCTTACTTATGCAAAATGTTGTTGTCTCAAAACAGAACTCCATGATAAACTCAAAGGATGTTTGAATAAAATAAAGTTTCTGCAATTTTTTTACAATTTGTATACAAACAGTCCACTAAATTACTAAGTGGTCAATAATTGTATATATTTAAAAATTATATAAGAATTCTAGTAGGGTCATTTTGTTTTTTATTTACTGGGGTGAGACTGCATGTATTTTTCCAACAAACTATTCTTAATTTCCTGTAGAGAGGGGAGAAATGGAAAAAAAAGAGGATCACTGAAGTTATAAAGAAAGAAAAAATCAGATAATGGCCCTTCTAATCAAATACCTAATTAATAGGTTGCTTTCAAAATTTGTGACTTTTCAGTTTACATGATTTTAACATATATTAATAATTTTTTTTTAAAAGAAAATGTTATTTTTTCATTGTGAAGGAGTATATGTAGGAGATTTAAATCTCAATCATAAATATAACATCTTGAAAATATGTTAATAAAACTTCCTATTTTCCAAATTCTTTATACTTATAAATCTTACAGGCTGAGGATTTAAATCTTATTTTATATATTGAGAAAGAATAGTGTCAGTTTTAGTTCAGATTTTATAAAGAGCAGTGAGTCTATCTAGAAGTGATTTGCTTTCTTTAGTCTTTTTTAGCAATTTAAAGCCAGACATGTCTCTGCTATGCTATTCTACATGGATATTCATACAGTTTGTTAAAAGATGATATCCTACAAAGTGACAAAATTTCTAGCAAGATTTTCCTGATGCCACTATTAACATTGTTTAACCTAATTTTAATTGTGGAATATAATCAATTTGCTTTGCATAAAAAGTGACTTAAACTGTTTTTAGTTGTATAAAGTTTGTTAAAACTTTAGAGAAAGCCAAATATATTTTGTATGGCCAAATATGGCTGATTTAAAATAGTCTGATTTCAGGAATATAGTAACTGTGAATATGACACTAACAGTTGCAAAATATGGTAAAAAACAGCTATCAAGAGTGAATTTACAAGGCACAGTTCCCAACAATTATCTTGCTATTCAAATCAAATCAGTGAGATTGCAGCAGAGTGATAGATTTATTGTCACCTATAAGTAGATCAAAGGGTCACAAGTGGATTTATCTTTTGAGAGAAGAGTGATGGAATAATATGCCAGGATTGAAGTCATTACCCTTTATATAGGATAAAAGCTATACTTTTTCAATAGATCAGATTTTTTGCCATTATACTTTCTCTCAAAATATCTCTTTCCAAGTTTTAAAAAAGGAAAGAGAATCAACTGTAATAGCACAAGGAAAAATGTGTTATGTTAACACCTTAAAATATAAGTCACTGTTTGAGATCAGTTTTAAATCCTAGGTATTACTTTCCTATTTGGATGATGAAATTACTTTGATTTTTTGTCCCATTTCAAGATTGTCAGTCTAAATGCTGTATGCTGCTTTCCCTGTGACTTTTAAAGTGTTCTTCCTCCATATTTTAACACAAAATTCTTGCAGGTAGCATAGAGCTCTAAACCAACTGAAAATGGATTTTGACTTTGAATATTCAGATCTTAACA
This sequence comes from Vidua macroura, assembly GCF_024509145.1. Classification (NCBI taxonomy): domain Eukaryota; kingdom Metazoa; phylum Chordata; class Aves; order Passeriformes; family Viduidae; genus Vidua; species Vidua macroura. The sequence continues at coordinate 56,232,615 of NC_071575.1, forward strand.
TAAACCCTTCCCAGAAAAGTTCTGATTTCCTTCAGCTAGCTTTTGTGAGGAATTTTTAATGACTTAATAATGATTTTTTAAAATTATAATTATTTTTTAATTCTCATTATTTTAAATCAATTTCTAATAAATTTCCTTCCATTATATTTATAAAAATTTACTAAAAATAGGGTATGACAAATTTTATTTATAGAACAAGTTATGAAAACACTTTAGGCAAAGATTAAGATTCTTTGTTTTTCTCTCCTGGAATACAATAAAAGATAGTGTTTACAGGCTTGTGAGTAGCATTTCAACATTCATACAATCATAGAATGGTTTATGTTGGAAGGGACCTTAAAGGTCATTTAGTGCCAACTCCCTTGCTATGGGCAGGAAGACTTCCCATGTGACCAGGATGCTCAGAGCCCCAGTCCAACCTGGCCTTGAACACCTTCAGGGACAAACTCTGGGCAACTTGTTCCAGTGCTGTACCATCCTCATAGTAAAGAATTTTTCCCTAATATCTAATCTAAACCTACCCTCTTTCAGCTTGAATCTATTCCCCCTTGTCCTATCACCACATGACGTTTAAGAAAGTCTCTCTTTCTTGTAGGCTCCCTTCTGGTACTGGGGGCCTCAAATAGGTCACCCTGAAGCTGCCTGTTTTCCAGACTGAGCAATTCCAATTCTCTTAGCCTTTCCTCATAGGAGAGGTTCTCCATCCTTTTAATCATTTTGCTGATCCTCTTCTGGACTCACTCCAAAAAGTTGATGTTTTTCCTGTGCTGGGAATCCAAGAACTGAATGCAGTAATCAAGGTGGAGTCTTATCAGAGAAGAGTAGAGAGGTGGAAACAGCTCTTAAAGCCTTAAGACCTGGGTAATTGTTTACCACTTACCACAGGAGGCAAAACAGGTTCAGCTTGGGAAGAGTAATTTAACTTTTTGTCAATTAAAAGTAGAATAGGATGATGAGAAACAAACAAAAAACTAAAAGTACCTCTCCTCCCCTGTGGCATTGCATTCTTCTCCCCAGTCAGCTCAGGAGCCTGGCTAAAGGCGCTGCTTCTCGGCTGGACCGGGGTGTCGTGTGGCCCGGGCGCTATGGAGTTCAGCGCACCAGTGTGGGGCTGGTCGCGCTCTGTAACCGGCGCTGGGATGACGCAAAGAGGTGAAGGAAGGCACACCCTGTCCTTGCAGTTAGCTGGAGAAGGTTTATTGTTGCGTGGAGCTGCGATGGAGAGCAGCGGCCGCTCCCTAACGCCGCATGGACAGTGATGGCGACGAACAAAGGAACGCATGGGGGTTTTATAGGGGGCGGGCAGACACGGATGGAAGCCCCCCTCTCCCAATGGGGACAGGCAATGGGGGAGTGACGTAGACTGCGGCAACCAATGGGGACACGACAGGGGTGTGTACAGGTTCCTGGGATGAATGAAAATGCAGGGATGGGGTAACAGACACAGAACTCTCAGCAGTGAACAGGGGGGTGGTCACAAGACTGGCATGGAGAAACTCCAATGGTAAGTGATCCGGAGGGAACCACCGCGGGGGGAACATGGGGGTACACGGGGATATACAGAACTAGCTAACTAACATTTATCAGAACCCCTAATTAAAACCCAGCCCGGGATGCAACACTCTGCCTTCCACTTTTTTCTAGATTTAACTTCTTTCATGGCTTTTTTTCTTCTTCCCACTCCAAGTAGCACAGGGGGATGAGGAATGAAGGCTGCAGTCAGTTTATAACACTTCACCTCTGTCATTCATTCCTCATCACAGTTTTCACATGCTTTGGCATAGGTTTCCTCCCATGAGATACAGCCCTCTACAAACGTTTCCAACATCAGCCCTTCCCATGGGCTGCAGTTCTTGAAGAACTGCTCCAGAATGTGTCCTATCTATGGAATACAGTCCTTCAAGAAGGGACTGGTCCAGCATGGGTCCCTCACAGGCCACAATTTCGGCCAGGAACCTACTCCAGCATGGATGCTGCATGGGTTGCAGCTTCCTTCAAGAAGGCCCTTGACAGATAGCAGCATGAATGTCTCTACTGTATTCTTCCATGAACTGCAGGGGAGCAACATACTTCACCATTCTTCATCAGATGAAGAATGTGCTGGATCTGAGGTTCATCGGCTGGAGATGAACCTCAGATCCAGCACATGGAGCACCTCCCTCCCTCCTTCCTCATTGATCACAGCTGCTGCATAGCATTTTTTAGTCTTCCTTAAATATGTTTTTACAGATGCTGCACCAGCCTGGCTGGTGGGCTCATCTGTGCCCTGCAGTGGGTCCCTTTGGACTACCTGGCACCATCTGTGTCCAGCACAGGGCAGGCCATGATCTCCTATCACAGGGGCCACCTCTGCAGCATCTGTGTTACCAAGTAAATCAAATGCACCTGGACATGTCTATAGAGAAATTTACACCATTCCAGGATGAATCTCAGTGAAATTTTAAAAAATTGTCTCAGAGACAATTTGAACATAGAGGAATAATTTAATCAGAGAAGTTTAACTCAATGGATCAGATGATATCATCTTGTTTCTCAGTGAATCTCAGAAGTGTTTGATCCTCGTGAAACTGATAGCTCCACAGATAATCTGAACAGCACACTCAAAAGTAATCTTGAAGTGATTAGGTTTTGGCTAAACTTGATTAGGGAACTCATTCTAATTTTTTCATGCTCTTCCAAAAAAATAAAATTTTTCGTTTAACTCTGACTTCACTTACTTTTTCTTCCTAAATATACTACACAAAAGAAAACTCAAGGACTTTTTATCCCCAGTGGTATAGAGTAACAATTAAAAAATGCTTTCAGAAGTGTTTATAAAGCAAACTCACCAACTTCATACTTCGTATGAGTTATGGTTTAAAGAAAGTTTTCTTATTTGTTTCATCTTGGGAAACTACAAAGTGACTGATAGCATTGCAGCACTTTGGTAAGCAGCATATTAGTCACAATGAAAGATCACTATCACAAATAGTACATTGCTAAATCAGGGAATTACAGCCCTGGTGGAGATGTGCAGAAACTTTCATACATACCTGATATAAGAAAAACCACCCCAACTTTCTCCAACCTTTTTTTTTTTTTTTTTCTTTTTTTTTACCTAGTTTCTTTTAAATTTTAAGTTTTTGAGCAATTGATGGATGAGTCTCCATAAATGTTCTCCTGGACTTCGTTCAAAAGTTCAAACCAGTCTATGAGCCAGGAAAGACGTTTGATGAAACCCTATGACCTTGCAAATAAAGATAACATTTTCTCAAATTTTCATAAAAGGTACCAGGCTCCATCAAATATTACAGCTACTGTAAGGTTTTAAAGATACATATACAGGTTTTATTATACTTTATTTAGAAAAAAATATGCATCTGGAAAAAGAGAGGAATCAAGACATTACCTAATATAATAGCAAGTTCAAGAATTTTAGGGGAATGTTGTCTTTTGGAGGAGCTTCTGTTAACACTGTATACAAACGCTGAGAGAAGCATTTATTCAGTTATAATGAAACTGGCCTTTAAAAAGGACTTGGAGATTAGGTTCCAAATGTTATTTGCTGACAAATGCACTGTTAAACTTACTGAAGGATATTTATGAGCAGCACTGCATTTCTGCTTTTACTGTATGTTTGTATGTTGTAAACTTTGAGAATATAAAATCTTTGGTTTACTTATGAAAAGCATTGCCTGAGTAAATAATGACATATAGAGGTCACAGTGTGTGCTAAAAATTCATATCATTATTTAGGTAAAACGAGCTTATGTTTTTATCTTCTCAAAATATGTGGGAAAGAGAACGTTAATTTAAAACTTTAATTTTTTCTCTTTCTTCTCCCTTTTCAATTAAAGCAAAAAATAGAAAATAAAAAAATACTCAGAGATTTTTTTAAGTTTCTCACAGTTATATCATCCTTGCAATTTTTGAATTATTCTACTGTCACAATTTTGTTTTGTTTTTATGTTAATGTAATGTCATTTTAATGTAGGGAATAATATTTCAGAACACACTTTGTGATTAATAAGAACACTGTTACTACCTACAATAAAATACAACACAATTGACACAAAATAATGCATGGTATTTGAAAAGTATTGTTAATTCTTTATTCCACTATTGTAGAAAGGATAAGACTAAATGACATAAATTGGCTCCGATTAACAGATTATGAAGTTATAAGTATGAAAGTCTCCCTGCTGAACTTTAATTCTTAATATTTGAAGATACCTAGTGATATACATATTTTTCTTTCTCTACAATAGCTTATTTTCTTTTTTTTTATTAGATAAATTTATTTTCCTGTATTTCAGAATGGTTTGATGTTGCACCATATTGATTTTTTGAGATAATGCTTAAATTTTTATATATAAGACACACTAATAATATATTTTATAAATCACTTTACAGACATGCACATGCACACACAAACTTCATGTGACCTGGGAAGGAGCAATGCTTTTGTTTAAACTCTTCCCACTAGCTGTTTTGTGTCACACAGGTGCTAAACAAGGCCATATTGCTTTATCAGTCTCCTTTTGTTGGTGGCAAATACACAGTTGAAAATAAAGTATGTTTTCTTGTACACTGACATGTTGACTGGGAACTAGCCTACTGCTCTAATAACATGAAACAGCTTCAGTACTGCTCATTCAACAGAATTTCTCAAAACATTTCAAAAATAAATCATCAAACAGCATTTTGGGCTCAATTTAGGGGAAAAAAAATCCTTTTTTTTCAATATGCAAAGTGATACTCTCAGATTATTTTCAAAATTAACTCTGTTTTCTTTTCTAAGATTTAAAACTCATTTTAAAAGCCAGCCACACAGTGATAGAAATAGAGGAAAATTGCAGCCATTAAGTGCAGACAGGAAATGTGTGCACCAGCTTTAGCTCAATGAGAAAATTAAATCCAAACTGCTACAAACTAGGTCTGGGTTTTAATGTTAATTGTTCACATGCCCTCAATACAAATTATTCACACTAATGTACTACATTAGCCAAGCCTGTCACTTTCACAATTATTATTTTGGTTGCTACTGTTGTTGTTTTGTAAATGTCATCTCATTTTGTGTCCATTGTGGGAATTTAGGTAAGATGCTTTAGTTGTAAGAAAGTTCTGAGCATAACATTTAAGGCTGCTGCTGCAGTTTCATGGATCATTAACAATTTGCTAATATTGTTTTAGCTTGCAAATTAGTGCAGCTTAGTGACTAAGGAAAGGTTCCATAGCTGTCATCAATCAGACTAAAATTCTTCATGCATGAGATGAAAAATGATTTTTAGCCTTTGAGGCTCAGACAGCCAATTACTGTAACCAAAAAAAAAAAAGAAAAAAAGAGAGAAAAAAAAAAGGTGGGGGGTAGATGGAGGAGTGAAGGAAAGAAAGCAAGCTATAAAAATGCTGTTAGCAATTCTATTAAATTTACTTCTTGTTGCATTTGAAAAGAACTAACACATGCTCTGTAATCATTCCTTAGCTTCCTGCTATATTAATGAAGTGACAAATTTTAGAAGGAAAACCAGAACCTTTCATAGGCAATGGCAAGAGATTAGTGACTACAGAAAAAATCACAGAAAATTTCAGCATCCCAGAATCATTAAAGTTGGAAAAGACCTCCAAGATTATCGAGTCCAACCTTTGACTACCACCTTGTCAATTTGAACGTGGCACTAAGTGCCATGCCCAGTTATTTCTTGAACACCTCCAGGGATGGTGACACCATCACGTCCTTAGGCAGTCTGTTCCAATACTCAGCCACACTTGCAGTGAAAAAAATTCTTCCTGATGTCCAATATAAACCTCACCTGGCACAGTTTGAGGCTAAATCCTCTTGTCCTGCCGACAGTTGCCTGGAAGAAGAGACCAACCCCCACCTGGCTACAACCTCCTTTCAGGGAACTGCAGAGGATGCTAAGATCTCTCCTGAGCCTCCTTTTCCCAACACTTCCAGTTCTCTCAGCTGCTCCTCATCACACTTCTGTTCCAGACCCTTCACCAGCTTCCAGACATGCTCCAGCACCTTAATATCTTTTTTATAGTGAGGAGTCCAAAACTGAACATAGGATTTGAGGTGTGGCCTCATCAATGCCAAGAGCACGGGGACAATGAATTCCTTGGTCCTGCTGGCCACGCTATTACTGATACAGTGCGGGACAGCATTGGCCTTCTTGGCCACCTGGGCACATATTGACTTGTGCTCTGCTGCTGTTGACCAGCACCTCCATGGACTTTTCTGCTGGGCTGCTTTCCAGCCACTCTTCCCCAAGCCTGTAGTGCTGCATGGGGTTGTTGTGACAGAAGTGCAGATTGTCTTTTATTTTGTCTTTAACCAAGCTGTCTTCACTCAAATTTCTTTTCTCTCATCCATGACCTTCTTTTCCTATTTCCTTTTCTGCACACCTCTTTGCAGACTTTTCCTGTTTCACACTTTTTCAACACCTTCTGTCAAATCTTCCTCTTTTCCATCATTCTCCTCTGTCACTTCTACTGCCTGTCTTGATCTCATTGTAGCTCTACAGTCTTCTTTTTTCAAATATTTAACTTCCTTATGGGAGCTAATAAACTCTATTTATCACTATATAAACTGCATTAAATAATTAGAGAAAGTACTATAAAAACTGTTAACAGTAAAATTGTCATAAAACCTTTTGCCTTCAGACTATATACTTCTGTTTATATCAGGGTTGTACAGGTTGGTTCACTTGTCAATCAGAAATGCATGCAGAAAAGGGCATGTGCCCTTTACCACTCTCACCTGTGTTTAATCTAAAATCCTGGTGTCTCTGGTAGGGCATTAATCTGAGATCTCATCACTGTAGTGCCATCATATTTCATAAAGTTCTGTCAAGGCCAAGAAACGCCAAAATTTTCAAATATATCAGAAGGCTTTTCAGGATTACAATGTATGTTTTTTATGTTTAGGCAGAGAAGGAGCTTAAGTCTCAGATATATGTATCTATAAGACTCCATAAACTGTGTAAAACTCAGTATTAACATTAAAGAGCATGCACAAGTACGGAAACATAACATACTGAGGCGACTCTATTTTACCACTGTGCCACAAGGTAGAATCTTAAAATAATTAATATTTTCTAAAAAAAATAAAGACCACTGGAAGAAAAAAAATAAGTATAAAATATTATTTTTATTATTTATTTTTGGGACTATATTTGCAAGAAATCCCACTCTTTTTCCTGCTTTCTAAAATATTTTAGTTCTATCTGTTTTCCAAATGTCTCAGATCAGTTATCTTTCTGAGGCACAGAAATCATAACATGTTTATGTTATGTACCAAAACTCAAACAAACTATTTTTTCTGGACAACTGCAAAATTTTTACAATAAATAATGTAAGAAACCAGGAGCAAAGAGATGAACAAATTAGTTTTGTAAGCAAGAAAAAAAAAAATTCTAATCATAGAAATTATTTGCTGAGCTTTGCTTTAAAATAATAATTAATATAGTAAGGTACTAATTATATTTATCAGAGAAATTTGATTAGCCATTATTATAACAAGGATTCTAATAAGTGTATTTTAAAAAAATACATACCTTAAAATGGCAAAAAAAAGAGTTCCCAGCTCTGATTTCAAATTCAGCCTAACTTAATGTGAAACAAGTGATCCGAGTTAGTAGTGACAATAAAGTGCATAGTTGTCCATGTTAGTTCTATGTCAAATAATTCTGGAGATAGCATCTTACACTCATCTTAGGTTTTATGCAAAAGACTACTCCCAGCTGCCTCGATGGTACACAACCAGAGCTATCACATCACATCCAGGTGTAAAACTCAATAGATCTTTATCTTTGCACCAAAACTGTGCAGCATCAATAAATTTTGTGAGCTTGTTAAATGAAATAAGGGTGATGAAGTCAAGTATTTTTTTTAAGTTTCTCTGATTAATTTTAAACTTAGGAACCATTAAAAAAAATGAATGCAACCTCTTACTGAGCCAGTGAGGAGCAATATATAAAACAACATTTCAATGAAGATTTTAACTGGATTTTGACCTTGTCATTTTGAAGATAACTATATGCAAAATAGCAGGTGTTTGCATTTTAACACTTCATCTTGATTGCTGCAAAAATTACAGTATAAACAAGAATTTTAATTTGTCAAAAAGTTTAGTTAATCATGTTTTTCATTTCAGGAGATCTCAAAATATATATACATAGATAGCATATTTTCTTGGCATATTAAGAGTTAATCACACTTCTGGTAGTAAAACCCATGTATAAATATCTAATTAGAAAATTTATACTAATATCCAACAGACCAGTTATTAAAGTAAGATTTATTTTATATCTTACTCTATCTGAACAACATAATGTAATCCATCAATCAAAAAAGTAATAATTTATTACTGTTTAGTTTCATTTATAAGTATATTTTTTATCAGCTTGACAAAATGAGTTATGAGTTCTATTTTCCAGCCTTCACTTTCCTTTAAAAATTAATTTGGAAACATCAGATACTTAAATTTCAAAATAAAAAATAATAATGACTTAAATAAGAGGGAGAAAGAAAGCATTTCTCTTTAAATACTTTCAAGAGTGCCTTTTACTTATTGTATTTACTGATGCAATAAATCTAATGCTCTGTTTTACCTAACAAGTATGTGTTAACTTGTCCTGGTAAAATAATGTAATTTGCAGTCAACCTATACTCATGCATTTAGTACAAGGAAAAATAAAAGAGACAAAAGAGGAATATGAAGCTATTCAAATATACAACAAATTTCCTACTTTAGATTTCAGTAAAAAATGATTAATCAAATATTTCATTCAGTAAATGAATGTATTGATGAAAATATCTAAAATTTTAATCAGAAAAGGTGGTTTAACTTTGAATTATAGAATATATCTTTCTCTATTGTCAAGCTTAGAGTATTTAATTATTTATTCTTTTTTTATGTGCTTGTTTAATTATACATATTCCATTCATGTCTAAATTGTTACACAACTCAAATTTCTATCATAGCAACCAAGATGATCACTGATGAATTAAAAACTAAAAAAACCTCCCTCACTTACAACAGGTTAAGTTTTCATGGTACACAGAATAGAAATTGAATAGAAAACAATAATATTTTAATAAATTATCTCCTTACAAGTAAGCAATTAAAGATGACTCTGGTGGAGCTTGCTAAATAAACTGTCTACTATTTATATGGAACAGACACGTCCTAAATAATCTCTAAGTATTAGTCTGGTGTATTTAGCTCTTCTAAAGAAGTAAATGAGAAAACTAATAGAAAGAAAAATTTATTTGTTTTCATGAAAATACTCAAATCCTTCAAAATTGCTAGGTTTCCTGCAATTTTGGAGCAACAATATTCATAAGGTCATAATTTAAAAATATCAAAAATATTTAAAATAATTTACTAAGCACAGCACACCCACCTAAAGAATGCCATAAGAAGCATAGACAATCTCTGCACTGGAGCTTAGAAAATATCTTACTATTTTTCTAAAAAACTGTGGAATAATTTGTAGTTCACTCCTCATTGATATTTTCTATGTATAATATAAATTAAACTATATTGCCTATTAACCATAAACTTAACTATTTTAGCACAGGATATCCTTGGCCTATATTCTGTCAAGGGCCATGTAAATCTCATTAAAAACCATAAACAAGGAAAAAACACAACCAAAGCAAAAAAACCTCTAAAATGCAACTGTCATTTGGGGGTTTATTTCCAAGAATGGTCATGCACATTTTGACAACAATCACAGTCAGTGAAATACTACTCTAAGAATTCAATAAAAATGTCATTATTTAATAAATAGTCTTACAATACATATCTTACAATACCAAACAACTCATTGCAAATGAACAGATCTCAAACTAAGCTAAAAACACTGCTGTGAGCAGGATAACAAGGCATTAATACCATTCAGCATTTAGAAATCTTAAAGTTTTTTTTTCACAGGATGCTGTAAAACAGAAACAAGGAAAAAAAAACCAAACCTAAAACACATAAGGGAGAATATGATTTTATTTAATCATTGCTTACTACTTATTAAAAACATTTTTATAAAAGTAACTTGTTGCATCCTGGACTTTGGGTTTAGGTCGGGGTTCTAATGTGTGTTAGCAGATTCTGTGTACCCCCCATGTACCCCTCGGGTTTTCCCCCCTGCGGTGACTGGTTCCCGAGTTGCCTTACCATGCGGGCCCAGCTCCCATCCCTGCCTGTGGGTCCTTTCCTGCCGTTACCCCTCCGCCACGACTGGGGCTGCCCCGGACCCCCGGCACCGCCCCTGACACTTCCCCATGGGCTCCTGCCTTCCACACCACAGCCCCGCAGCCCTGGGACTGCCCCGGGTCCCGGCGCCACCCTTGCCGTGCCCCTATTTGTTTCCCCAGACCACGTGACATCCCCTGCTCCACCCTCCATAAAACCCCCAAGCAGCCGAGGCCATGTGGCCATATTGTCCAACACAGAAGCTGGGAACACACCAATAAAATCCTCTCAGTTCCTGCCGCGGGGAATTTGGTCCTTCCTTCACCCCCTTTATCGAGGTCCCTTGCGCGCAGCGGTAGAAACGGCTGACCCACCTTCCCAGAGCGCGCAGCGCCCAGGACCAGCGGTGGGACTGGGATTGGAGGAGCTGCAGTGCCTCACCGGGCACGACGGCTGCTCCGGAGCCGGGAGAGACACCAGAATGCCGCAGTAACTGACCAATGATCTGGTCTCCATCTCTCATCAATAGTTTAACTGGACTAAAGCTCTGTTCAGAATGTGTTTTCAAAAACCAATAAATTACATCTAAAAGCAAACTAAGAGATGAAGAACAGGTTCATCCATTGCTTCCTATGTAGAAAGAAAGAGGTTTCAAATTAATATCACTAAAAATCTCTTTATATGCTCATTCTGAAGCTGAAAAGAAATTAAACATTCTAGATACTTGCTCTGTGTTTCCATCGTCAAATAAATTTTGAGGCAAGTAGACGAGTTTTGTGGAAAGATAATAAGCTTCAAGAGCTAAAATATACTGTATGGTAAAAAATATATGAGTATTCTTTTCTTCATAGGAGGACTGAACATGGATCACAGCTTGAAAAGAGTCTTAAGAAGACTATTAGTGACTTGGGAAAGAGGTCTGTTACAGATGTGAAATATCTATATATGAATATGTGCACATATATACATACACATAAATGTGTATGTATTTGTGTATGTGCATATATCAGTACATGAGATATACATATGCTGTCACATTTGAGGGGAGAGTTAAGACTGAAAAATCAGAAAATTTAAAACAATAATGATTAAATTAATTAATTAACCCTTCGTACTAATGTTTAAGTAACAAACTAACACACAAAATATATTGCATGCATGGATTTAGAGTACAGAGCTCATGCATGGGTAGCACTGATATATACAGTCATGCAAGGTACTTGGTCACCACTAAATTCTTACCATTATGGTAAGTATGTGTTTTTAAGGAAATTAATACTTTCATATTTTGATGGTAAATTAATATTAACTATATCCGGGAGTACAGAATTCTAATCAAGAGGTGTCAAAAGCTTCTGCACTGGCAAGAAATGGAGAGACAAATGAACAGGTGCTTTACACAATGTTCTTTTTTTTCATAAAACAAAGACTTTCCTCTTTCACTATGAGAGTAATCAAATACAGTATATATGAAAACTTGCACATTTATTTTGGTCTATTTTATTTCCAATCCTAATAAATTTACCATTCAAATGATACAAAACTCTGGCCATTTCTTGCATAACATTATGAAAACTGTCACAGAATATATTCCCAGGATATGGAAACTTTGTCCAAATAATGCTACAAAAGAATGAAAATAACAACCCGAAAGTCACAGAAATCAGAGGAAGTATAGATGAAAGAAGCAACAAAACCCCAGGAAAACAAACCATAGCTGCAAATATTACTGCCTGGTTTAATACACTGGTGGAAATGTGATGTCTCTAAAGGCCAAGACACTGGGAGGTTTGTGTGTGATCTGAATTCCATAGAACTACATCAAGTTCAACAAAAGAAGACTCGTATCTGGCAGGTCTAGATGAATATTCCTGCTTTTTAGGTTCAACACTAAAGGTTAGATTTGCTTCACCTTCCTGATCTCTGCAAAAAGATAAATTTGCTCCATTTTCAGCCTACATTTCTGTAGCAATTCTGAAGTCAATGAAAACCAAGATTAACTAATGATTTAACTTTTGGATGAGCATTTAGTTCAGCAAAAATCTATGCCATGTTAAAGTTATATGTAACTCTTAATTATTCCAGCTAATTTGCTTGCTACTCTAAATTATGGTGTTGGTTTTTTTATTCTAAACAACCTAACACACACATTTTGTCATTGTATTCTTCACTGAAAAAAATCCTAAACCAAACCCAAAAACTTCTCCTCCCCCTCCCCCCATATAAAATTAAAACCTTAAAAAAGGTAAGACACAATGCAAAATAAGACATTAGAAATAGGCTATGAGATTTTGAGTAATTTCATGTGAAGAAAGACAAAGTTTCACTTGCCCAGAATGGTAGATAACAGTTTGGCAAATACAACAGTCTCACTTAGTCTCTTCTTTAGAGCTGTGCTTCTTTATGTGAATAAAGAAATACAAACTGGATTAGCCAAGTTGTTTTTACCCTACATGAGGGAAATTTATTTAATTCTGAATTCAGTCTTATAGTGGCCAAATACATGTCTAGTTTTATATACACATAAATGCGGCGTGGGTTTTCGCTCTCCCCGGCTGCACGCGGCTCTTGGGAGCCCGGCTGTGGCGTAGCTTCCACGTGCTGCCGGGGTTTGCTGCCGCGGGTTCCCGGACACGGCTCCATGTCTCGGGCATGTGGGCTGGCCAGCCTCTGTTACTGTGCACTAGGGACCCGGCAAAGAGGTAAGGAATTTGTCCATTTACTCCATGCTTGGCAGGAACGGTTTATTGGTCACGCGGCGCGGTTCGATGGAAAGACGCAACCGCTCCCGGCACTCGCATGGGAGAAAATGGCGCCTGGGTGCCGGCGGGATAGGGTTTTATGGAGGGGCGTGGCGAGAGGATCCACGGCCTGCTGCCCAATAGGGGTGGCTGCCATGGCGGTGACGCCAGCAACAGCGACCAACCAGAGAACCCCGCAGGGGCGGGCACCGAGCCGCGGGCTGAGCGGGATCGTGTGGATTGGGGTGGCCAGCACGGGGTTTCCCGGGGCCAGACGGCAGGGTGGTTACAGGAGTGGCACAGGGGTAAGAGCCGGCAGCGGGCAGCATGGGGCCAGAAACCGTGGGGGGGAACAACACGGGGGAAACGCGGGATTTACAGAACTTGACTTATTTTAACATAAATTAAAAACCCTAATCTAAACCCAAACTCCGGGATGCAACACATAAATTGCCAGCAGGATGAAATATGGAAAAAAGAGATTACTGATGATTTAGCCACAAAGCTGGAATAGAAAAGAGAACCTGTGAGGGAGGCATCCTGGGGTCATCAGATGGGTTTGCAGCCAAGACTCTCCTGTGTAGTTCTTTTCTTATTCTCTTCTATTTTAACTGGAAGTTTTTTATGTCTGAAATAATATATTTGTTGAAAAAAATCCAGTCTATACTAAGAGATTTACTAAGGGATTTAATTTTTTTCTTCTTTTGGAGAAAAATATGGGGTTTTAGCAATTGAAAATTTAGCAATTTACAGGGACCTGTAAATAAGAATAGGAATAAACACATCTGTAGAATTAAAATACTTATTTAAATATAACCCTGGTTCCCAAGGTCCTCCTATATTTGGCGTCTCAAGCAAGATCAAATATGTATTCCCAAAAGCTAGGCAAGCATGGTATGTATATAGGAAGCACTATTTATTTTACTTCCAAATGAACAGAATAGAAAAGGAGGAATATACTAAGACATAATGTAACAAAGAAGTCACAGAATTGTAAGAGAACCTGGAAAAATCTGCCAGCTATTTTACATATAGGAACTTTCAGTGTGCAGTATAGGTCATCTTTGTGTCAGTGCCCAGGTCAAAAAGAAAAGGAAAATATAATTTCATTCCCAATTTTAAAATAAATTCAGTGTTCTACAAAACCATTAATCCATCAGATGAGCTTTTCACTGGCAGGTAACAGCAAGCCAATACTGATATGCATGGAGAAGGGGGCCAGGACCTGGATTTGCAGCAGGCAGCAGGGCAGCAGCTCTAGTACAGTGACACCATTACAGAACACACATGCAAGAAGAAATGATTGGTGACAGTGACCAGGGTCAGCCAACAGACCTGTGATTGCCAGCCACGTCCTTAGAGACAATTCAGGTCTGATACATGGTCAGGAAGCCAAGTCAGTGAGGCCAGGTCAGGGACAATGAGGTGCAGTTCGAAGTATAGGCAGAGCTGCCACAAAACTCTGTCATGGACATAAGTCAAGGGCCTGAGTTTAATACAGCTTTCAGGAAAAGAGGAAACAGACCATAGGCAAGGCTCTCCAAATTCTCATAGCTTATTATTTTCACAGCAATTTGATCCCATGTTTTACAGGTGAGCAAAATCAGGGTTGACTTTGAATACAGATAAGCTCCTAGAAATTAGGGGAAGAGGCTGCAGAGCCTGTTAGCTCCCCCAGTATCCTGGTACCTGCAACAGCCAATTTTTTTTTCCAGTGAACACCAGTTCAAACACTGTGAAAATTTAAATCCTTGGCCTCTGGAGAGGACAAAACATTTCACTGAATATTGCCTAAAGATTTTCCTGAATTTGGGCCAGGTTAATAGTGTACAACCTTTTCTGGTTTTGGCAGGTGCTGAGATTGGAGGGTATAAAAATTATTAAAATAACAAATAGCTTTATGCACAAAATAAAAAAGTCAGAAAAGGTGGGGGTTTTATACAGTTTTGAAGGATTCCACTTTAACTTGCATTGCAGATATGAAGAGTTGAGAAATAGAAGTGTATGTAGGAGTCCTAGTTATCTGACTGATTTTTCATCTTTTAGCCAGAAGGCGGTGTTCTTCTATCTTTCTCACTAAGATTTTCAGGGTACTGTAGTGTATTCAAAATGTAGCAATGAATTTTGATTATGGCTTCTTGTTTAACTGTTCTACCAAATTGTGATTATAATACAAATTCTTCACTTAATTTTCACATTGAAGAATATTTTACGTTACAGATGGGGAGATGTTAAATTGTGGTATAGTAAATCTCATTATTTCCATATCCCTTTACCACTTTAACTAAGGATCTTCCTCAAGCTGACTGAAGTTTAGGAAGGAATGATTTTTAAGCATTGGGAGCTGAGAAGAGGACAACAAATTTCTACACTATAGAGAGAAATATTTCCTCAAAAACCTACTGGTTCATGTGGAGTATGACTAACCTAAGATGTGAGACTCCTTTTTGTTTCAGAGAGGTTTTTTCTTTATGTTAGGCTGATTTGGACCCTATGAAGTTTTTTCCCCCTCCTTATCACAGTACAGAATTCTATGTCACCTGGGCTGTAAAATCTAAGGATCATATCACACAGCTTTCTATCCTAATGTTATTGAATGTGAACTCTACAGTCATACATTTCAAATCTTCATATTGCAAAGTTCATTTGCAAGATGGATTTGATCTATTCGGACACAAAGTGATACTCTAGTGTTTCTGCCCCTCCACAGTAATCTGCAGAGAGGTTTACTGAATTCTTTTAAAAACAGAAGGCGCTAAATATATCCAAAGTATTTCAAAGTAATACATTTTTTAAAACTAATGTCTGTCACGCTGTTTCTGAGCATTGGTTCAATTGCTGTGAAACTGTGACTTCTGGTTTTGGTTAATGATATGGAAAAATATGTGATGAAGTCTAAAGTCAGATCACTACCAGGTGCTACAAATTACAGGAAGATGAGTTACTAGCTTTGAGCCATTTATTGCTAAATAATACCCAGCCTGCTGGAAATCTATTCCTAACAGCCTCATTTTTATTTGTGATACTTAACAGCATAAGGAATAATGCCATTTAACTCAGTATATTTGAATTAACACTAATCAAAATAATGAAAAGAAACACATTTTACTCCATGTTAGAAAACCCCAATATAGTAAATATAGGTCAAAATATAATTCAGGTGGTTTGGAGAACTACATTTGTTCCACTTTTTTTTCCAGGATTAGCTCCATTCCAGGGGAATGAAAACTGTTTTGATAGAAAATGAGGTTCATATTACATTTCCAGAGAGTAAATTCAGAATCATACTGTTCTATTCATGAAGAAAAGACCAAAAAAACATCTCTGATATTCTACTCCTGTAATCACATCTGTAAAAGAAGATTAGGAACATTTTGCTTTTGCAAATTAAATACAAATGTGCTAGCTGCAGAAGGAACAATGTACTAGAGAATCAACCCTATTGTCCACAGAAGGGATTTTCAATTAATGCTCAGCATCACAGAATTCCATCAAGGAAGGAAGAATTGGTTTACAAACTGCTAGGGACATTTTCCTTTATTTAAAACAACCTAAAACACATATTTTGTGATAAAACTTCTTACATATAGAATTAATTTTCATTATTTGGCAGGTTGCTGACTCTTTAGGACATTATTAGAAGTAGTCATAGTAATTTGGCTATTCCAGCTGAATGTCTGCCTGCTAAATTAAATAAGTTAAATCCCCACCATTAATATAATCAATTTAGAGTAACTCTCTTGAATTTTAAAATAGTATAGACTTATGCTTAGTTTTATATTGAGTAATATAGCTAGAAACTTAAAGACTACATAAGAATTTCTGATTTGTGAGTTTCTCATGTTCTGAGTTCCTGGGAATACAAGATGCTTTTCCTGAGCATAAACCTCATTTGGGCCAGAGCAGAGAAAGTATGCAGCCTGAATTTGAGATTCTGGGTTGAGTTGGAAATCCTGCCTGGAGTAAAAATCATATGAACCTTTCCTTTAAAGATAATGACTTTCAAACTGAGATCGCATTCTTACCTAGGCACACCTCTGATGGGAAGTGTGCTTTAATTTACTGAAACGAGATAATTCCTAATCCGTTTAAGAGAAAAAAACCAAAACAACAAATCAAATCTTGCAGAAAATGTTACAATATCAGCATGATTCAGTCCCTTAGTGCAACTGTTCACTTTAATCCCATCATAATAAAAACTGATACAACTTTCTTATTTATAAAACTATAATGAAATGTAACTGGGAAAGATAGTAAAACACCCAAACTGTAACTATTAAAGCTGATTAGTCATTTCATACCAACATCTATTAATTTCAAAGAAAAATGTTTTGAAATTGATTAGACTGTTTTGAAATTGTTAGTCAGCATGCCTAGAGCCCTGTGGTGTTGTTATGACAGCCACTTTAAAGCTAAGGAAAGATTTATTTGCTATATGCTTGAAAAGGTCACAGAGAAAAGTACTTACACAAGGACAATGCACACAGTTTTATATAAACACCACAAGGTAGTAAGTTCAAATATTTGCCCAAATAGAAAGAACTCTTGCCTGTCATCTTTAAAGTGACCTTCCAATTAAAAGAGCATACCAAAGTATTTCTGATTAATTTGAAGAGGCAGTAATTCAGTTTTTCACATAGACCAGTGAGACTGGGCATGTTTCACTCAGATTGGTTTGTTAAATATTTTATAGATCAGTTTTCTGGTTCTATTGAATTGGAGTGTAATCATCACATAATATTTTCTTTACTGTCAAAGAGCATGTCAAGAAGCTTTTCATATTTGATTATTTATTTGTAGAGTAGATAATTTATTCATCAGCATCACTTTGTTACTGTACCTGTCTTCAAGAACAATTTTGGTTGATATAATCTGACAGAACTATTGTGATGAATCAACAATCCTGGCAATTTGAATAGAATGATCCTTAATACTGGCTAGTAGAAAGTACCAGTTATTTGTCTTTCATAGAACAAAACTAAACGAAAAACCCCAACCTTATACCACCCCCCCAACTTTTCACTGGTTTGATTGCTGATGGTAATATATAAAAGCTGAGTTTTACAAAAGGTTTTTCAGCATACTGTGACTGTAGTGGTTCTGGCTGGAATGTAGTTAACTTTCTTCATAACTTATTATTTGCAAGTAAATCAGTGCTGATAACACATCAATGTTTTGGCAGTGGCTGAACAGCACTTAATGACAAGTCTTTTTCTCTCTCTACTCAACCTTCTCCTTCAGCAATTAGGCTACATGTGGGGAAGATTAAGGGAGGGGAAAGAGTTGAGACAACTAACCTGAACTGACCAAAGGCAGGTTCCATACTGTATGATGTCCTGCACAATCATCAGAGCCATCTTCCAGGACAGTTGCTCAGTTTGGCTGGGCATTGATCTGCCATCAGAGGTGGTGAGTAATTGTTGTATGTTTGTTTGGCTTTTTCTGCCCTCAATCCTTCTTTTATTGAATTTTTCCTATCTTCAGTCATGAGTGCTCTTGCTTTCACTCTTGCTATTTTCTTTCCCAGTCCTGATGAAGATGAGGGCGGAAGTGAGGGAGCACCCATGCTAAGAATGTCAGTCTGAAGAAACTCTCTGAAGAAAATAATGCAGTCTCTGGCAGTTTTGCATACACTAAGCATATTTTTTCTGTGCCTCTCCTTGTGTGATTGTAACAATTGTACAAAACTAATGAAGAGGGATGATATAGAACCACAAGTCATTTACTGCTTATATATTTTTTTAATTGTACAAACACAGTAATTTGCAAATAAAGAGATATCCCTATATAAAGTCTCACACAATCATTTTCAATATCTATAGCTCACCAATGGCTTTGAAAAACTTGCTTATTTTTTAACTGGTTTTCATCAACATGAAAGCCTACTTTTGCACTTAATGACAGTTATCTGTGAAAAACGTATTTTTGTTCAGAAGCTGTGGGTGCAAAGGTATCAGACAGATTCTTTAATAGTATTTGAACGTATTTCTCCACTAAGAGAAATCAAAGTTACTCCTCTGGTTACACTTCTCATAATGTTTTACTTCAGTCGTATAGGTTATATGCATGATTATTTGAAACTAATATTTTTTTCTGTGTAAAACATTTTAAATACTTTGATATTTGAATATGTTCACATAACCTTTTACAGATTGACTTACTCTTCCTGGTGTAAATTAGAGGCCGCTCTCTGCTCATGATCCAGTTGAGTTAGAGAAGAGCCATCTCCAAAATGGAAGACTGACTAAATTGCAGTATCAGGGCATTTAACTCATGCAACCCTCCTACTCCCATCCAGCTCTGTGAAATAATGCAACAGGATGAGTGAAAACTCAGATATAGCTGCCTGAGTTTGACTCACAGTGTCTGTTTCAGCTCACTGTTATTAAATGAAAGCAAACCAGTGGCCAATGATCCTCTGGCAGAGACTTATGTCAGATTGCTAATCAGAAACTCTAGTGTGAGCATTTGCAAAGTGCCTGTATGGACATGTCATGGTAGATCATAACCTTTGAGTGCCTACTGTAAGCTTGTAACTGTATCTGTTTTATATACCAAGAGACAAAGTTTTGCTTCCAGCAACATACATATTTTTTTCATTTTTATTTTGTCATGGAATTCATAATTTCTCCCATATTTCTAGAATTCAGTCCTCATACACATGCTTTAAGGTGTGTACTACCTTTTCCTGTGACCAATAAAAAACAAGAAAATGGAGAAAAGAAAAGAACTTCTACAAGGGCTACAGTTCGACAGAGCCCTACATTAAGTTTTGTAATTGAAACAGCACAGATCAGGACTGAATGAGTACTGAATGAGATACTTCACCAGATGAGCTCTGGCCCTCTCTTTTATTCAGACAAGGGTTAAAGAGCAAGTGAGTGGTCTCCTTTCCCTGGACACAACACTCAGGAAAGGGGCCATAGGGGAGATCCATTTCCTGGTTTTCTTTAGGGGACTCACTATAAATCCTATTGCAGCTTACCCAAGCACCCAACTCCTTGTTGATTAAGTACTTTTTCTGTTAGGAAAGTTTGAACATTTATCTGTTGTGAGGAAGGCAAACACAATATTCCTCTTCAAAGAAAGAAAGATTTTGATCTCAATGACCCAAATTATATTGAAAATAACTGATACCCCATACATATCCCTTCCCCCACATACTCTGATTTAAGGGAAAGATGATGGTTGAAATATGGGAGGTTTTTTTGCAGGTTGTTGAAAATCTCTGCTACATGCAGAGATTCCATGGTGTTCACAGTATCACAAAGCAGTTGTTAATTTGTGTACCACTTTAAAGATGTTTCTCTCAAAATACTTGTAAGGGATCCTTATAAGAATTATTTGGTTTTTCCTGTCTGTTCATATTCAATCCATCCATCTTTTGTGAATGTCTCATTTTATTTTTTGAGAAGCCAACAAATAAATTCCATTTTCACCCTGTGTTGAGAACAGGCATATACATATATATCAGTTTCATTAAGCTTGAAAACAAAAGTGACTCATCCATTTGTATCTTTTCAACAGGGTCTTGACAGTTGGATGTATATTACCCGTTTATCTGCTACCTTCCTGCATAAGGAAGGCACACCAATACTTTTAGCAATTAGCAAGTCAGGTATTGCTATTACAGGTTGTAAAAGTTTAGCTTTCATAACAGTAGATAAACATGATCAGCCAGATGCCTCAAGCAAAAGAATAGTTTTGGTGTGTTCAATAAAATAAATAATGAAATTATGCAGACAACATTTTGATCATTAACAAGTGCAAATGTGACCAGATGTGTTTGGAATAGATTTTGATTGTCAAAAAATGGCAACAGCAAGTAAGAAAAAAGAAAGTATAATTTGAATTATCTACTCATTAACAAGGTTTTTCCTATCTAAGGTTATAATTCATGGAAATTCAGAGCATCAGGGGTACTCAGAGTATCAGACAGACTCTGGGGTCAGGCAACTGGGAGCCAAGATCTTCTCTGCTACCTCTATAGAACCCAGGGAGCAGAAGAGAGATCAGGGGAACCCATGACCTCTCCAGGACTACATATATCACAGTGACTCCTCCTACTTTTCTCCCACAAAACAGGGAATCCTATAATTTGTAAAACTGCACAAATCTGTGACTAAAGTGTTTTGGTATCCAAATGCCTTTAGCCTTTAAACTGTTATTAGGTCTCAGTCTGTGACTATGTGGCTAGATATTGCTCTCATGAAGAAATATGTTTTCCAATAAAACATCTGCTTTTCAGTTAGATGTGAAAGTCGGCATAATTAAACCACTTGCTTAATAATTTAATGAGATAATTTCATAGCTGTTAAAAAAAAAAGCCTGGCAAACTGTCCCATTAAATACTTCAGTAATGAAAATCTGAAAGTCTTTTATTTGAAATAAGTGTTTACATTCAGACACACACAAATCAAATTGTATTACAATGATTCCAGATTGCAGGGAATAATCAATTCCTTAATTTGAGTTAATGAAGCATCTTTCTAACTCAGTTGAATATATATTTAAATTTTCATTTGTTAGTATATTTGCCCTAGGGACACAGTAAAACATTTTCATTATTTCTTTGTCTACTTTTGTGCATATGTACATGAGACCTATCAACGCTTACCCAGCAGGGTGGCTGTGGATGGCATCCAGTCATCTGAAATGTATCTGAAGTGCAGATATAGAGATTTAAACCAGCTCTTGAAGGTCTTGAAGCTCTTGAAGGATTAACATTCTGTTATCTGATGGGTGCATTTTCATTGAGAGCTACAGAATCTTTTTCAGATAAGTACACATTTCACCTAAACATATCATTACCATGGTTGAAAGTGATAGTAAAACTGCATTGTCACCAAGGGCATCTTCCAAATAGATGACCCCTATTGGATGATGATGATGATAATGATGATGATGATGATGATGATGAATAATAACATTAATAAAAAACAGAAACAAATCCAGGACTCTATTGTGCATTGGTATTTTACATTTTTAAAGGATGCATGTGAATCCTAGTTTTTCTCTTCCTCCTCTGTACACAGAAAGAACCAACATATAAAATAATTTCTCCCCTTCAAGTTTTTCACTTTTCAGTGATTTCAAGGCCCTTGAAGTTAGTTCTTTGGTTTTAGATAACCAACTAAATGTAACTAATTTAAAAATTTTTGTTTTTTTCTTTAATCTGTTAGATCAACAGAAATCTCTATTAAACTATTTTTAAGATGATAAGCAGAGAAGAAGATCTTGCTTTATATATGCACACTCAAAAAAGGTTAAATACACTCTGATATCAGTTAAGATTAAATGCTTATTTATCATGTTATTTTCTCGTTATTTAATTACATACTGATGAAAAAATCCTTAAAGGTTTGAAATCTTTATTTAAGTCCACTAAATGAAATTTTATCCATGAATAAAAGTCTCGTGAAACCTTAAATATGGTATCATAGAAGTCCAGGTGAAAAAAAGAATGGGTTCATAAATATTTAAGAATAGCGGGTGACAAAAAATGCGTTCTGAAGGAGAACATGTACCATTTATATTCTGCAATAAACAAATACAGTTATTATTTAATTTTCTTCTTTTTGAGTTGAGGAGATATTTAGTCAAGTAAAGATGATCTTAGGAGTCAAAGATGTGCAATGGAAAAATATTTTAATTCAGTTTGGACTAATAGAGTTTGTAATACGTGTGCTTAAATGATTTTTAATAAGATATATAAATGTGTTTGGAATGAGTTTCAATTATGAAGCTCAAGTGAAAGTAAGCCCTAAAGCTGATATAAAAGGAGAAGGAGAAAGCAAGGCAAAATTATGTAATTAATATGACACATTTATCTATCAGTAAAGGAGGAAAAAAAGAAACACCTGAAGACATAAGTGTCACAAGAGCATTCCTTTTAAAGCAAGTATGATTCAAAATATGATTTAGTTATGGACTAGATTCTGTGATGGCACATTCATCACACAACTTAACTGATTATTCACACACAATTAGATTTAGTTAGGATAGGGACTCTTACAGGCACTTTAATCATTTGCTTCATGAATTGAAAAGGGTGTGCATTTGATTTACTGTCATCTGGGTGGGTGATAAAGATCAGCTAGTTGATAAATGTGGCAAATGAATTTGCTGATCGAAGCTATCCTTCCATTTGTTTTGCACAATAATTAAAGATTAATTAAATCAGACATGCCTCTAATGAAAGACTCTTACCTGCAGTTCCCTTCATCCAACTGGAAAATACAAACCAGACCAAGATGAAAATTCTTCAAAGAATGAGGGGTTGGATAAACAGAAATGAGAATATTTGTATTGTTTTGCAACTATTGATGCAAGCAACATTTAACATTTACACTCTGCCTGTTTAGAACAATAATTACTTTTGGACCTGACATTGGTAACATTAAAGAAATGAACATGCAACAGTATAGAACTTGTAAAGCTGCTTTTTTAAAAAAAAGTGTAAATGAATTCTAAGTTTGACATGGCCTTTAAACTCAAAAACTTCTAGACCTACTAACAGTGCAGAACAAGAGCTCTTGCAACCTCTTCACAGCTGTCAAGAAGGTATGTTTATTTGTCATGATCAATGTCCTAAATTCAAAAAAACCCTTACACTTCTGTAATAACTAACTAGGTTTGCTCATATATATGACTCTTTATGTAGGAGCTTCCCATTAAAGTGAGAACCTTGTGTGTGCCTGTGTGTGTGTGTTGGACACTGATGGTTGTAGCATCTCTGATACATCTATGTGGAGTTTTGGCATTGCTCTGACAGAGGGCATCTGCTGTGCTCCAGGGCAGCTTCACTATGACAGCACATGGTGTCAGAGTAACTCATGATTTAAACTGTCATGTTGTAAAGCACAAAATTATCAAAAACAAGAGTAAAGAAAGCAAAAATTTGAAGGCTACACGTATTTCAGAAACCTGTTCAGAAGTTGCAGGGGAAAAAAATCAACCTGAAATTCAGTAATATTGAATGTAAAATAGACACATAAGATAACAAATGGAAAGTGGAATAGTTGTCTACAGTGTATTTGAGGTACTTATTTTAGTTGGGGTGCATTCCTTCTCTCGGTGATGGCCAGTGTGAGGGAAAATATAGCTAATTTGAAACCTAACTTTTAGATGGTTAAAATTATGTCATATGACTTTCAGACTTACTAAAAACAGAAAGTGATGAAAAATTAATAATTTAAAATTAGAGATATTTTGTAAACTTTTTCCTCTGAGATTTGTTTAGAAGTTTGAAAATATCGTTGAATTTTTAATCAAAGGTGGAGTGCAAGAAAAGGATGCAAGTCCTTATAAATACTGTCAGTTTTACTGACACCTGAAAAGATTAGGTTTATTTACCTGCATCCAACAACTGTCATATCTGTGTGTCATGGCAAAATGATAAATCAAAGACATCATAAATCTCTCACAGAGATTTATATTTTTGCAATATGAAATGTTCACATTTTCCAGATATGAAGGTATGAAGGTCATTCGGCTGTACTTCACCCCTTTTTTTTTTTTTTTTTTTTTTTTTTTTTTCTTTTTTATGATTTGGCAGAGCAGTTCTACTTGTATTTAAAAACCTCATGCTCCTCCTTATGCTGTGTACATGCTACTTCCCGTGGCAATAAAACTTACTGCTCAGGTCTTACACTCTCATGTTTTAGTCTGATATGGACTTCCTAAAACTTACACTAGATGACTATGAGAAAAAAAGATATTTCACTCACCAGGCCTTGAATGCTTCCACATAGAGCAGGTAGTGACAGGACAAGGAGGAATGGCTTCAAATTGAAAGAGGGCAGGCTTGGTTTACATACCAGGAAGAAATTCTGTGCTGTGAGTGTGGTGAGGCATTAAAAAAGGTTGCCCAGAGAAGTTGTGGTTGCCTCATCCCTGGAAGCGTTCAAAGTCAGGCTGGTTGGATCTTTGAGCAATCTGTTCTAGTGTGTTGCATTGTGTTTTTATATTTCTGTAACAGCTCTGTAATGGTTTGCCCCTTCACCTCCCCCATTTTCTCCCAATGGTTCCACCCCAAGCTTTCCTGCCTTTCCCTCAATGCCAATCTCCCTGAAAATGCTCAGTCATTCCCCTGTCCTCTTCCTGGTACCCTGTCCATCACTCGGCTCCCCATCCCACTCTCCCAGAATCTTCCACCTTGCACATCGAGTGAGTGGACGAGGGCCAGGGATCCCTCCCTTAAACTTCCCCCATTGGTTTGTGTGTCTGTCTGTCCTTCCGCCTTCCACTCCCCCAGATCCCCCCACTGGTTAATGGGCGTCCCTTCCCCCTTGTTTCCACCCCGGTATTTGAGATGTTGTGAAAGCCTCAAAGGCCCTTTCAGCTGTCGGATACAATGGCATTCGGAGCTCTTCAGAGCTCGGACTAAACCTGAGACTGTTTTCCCAGCCTTGAGTCAGCTCCCTTATTACCTCCTTGGATGCCACCTCTCCTCCATACAAGGCAGATAGCAAAGCACTTTGTCTTAGCCTCTACCGACTCTCCTCGAGACAGAGGGGAGTGTCCCCTGCAGCTGACTGTGCCTCTGCCGGGCAGGCAAAGACAGGGAGCTTCAGGGTGGGTACAACGGCACTAGTGTAAAGTGTCCCTGCTCATGGTAGGAATTACATGGTCATTCAGGTTCCTTCAACCCAACCCATTCTCTGATTCTATACACAGAGTTTTATTCAGCTCTACAGTACAGATAATTGTTTGAAAAAATTATGAAAATAGTTAGAAAAATCTCATAAAATGTTAATTCCACCTTTCTTTGTCAACCAAACTCAAATCTCCATTATCTTTTTCAAATGCACATAAAAGGCAGATTCAGAGTTAAGAGCAAGTTGCGGAGGATATTCTTCAAAAATTAAAAAGACACTGCTATTTTGCAAAATGTAGAATATTGTTAAAGCGATGTTAATGATGTTTTTGATCAAAGCTTTTGATCATCACCAGTTTTTTCAAATCTATACACCCCTGAAAGCAATCACACATGGTGCAAACTTGCTGTGGAAACATAGTTCTTGTGAAGGTGTGACCATGTATCTAGCATGTTTTTAAAAGGACAGAGAAAAGCACTTTCATCTTGACATTGTAGGCTACCTTGAGAACAGGTTACTAGGAAAGCACTATCAATGGTATGAATCAATAGAAAGAAAAATCGATAGGGAACAAGAGACACTGACCTTTTGTTATAAACCTCTATTTCTTGCTTCCTGAGTATATATTAATTGATCCTCCAGTACCTATTTATAAACACCAATTTTCACCATCTGTAGCAAAAAACATCAGCCTTGTTTTCAAAGGTTTGGAAACCTCTGAGTGGTAGTTCATAGCATAAGGAACTGCATTATATGCTGGCTCCTGGCAGAAAGATGCAACTCACTTTTGAAAATATCAGCATTTCACTATCATACTATGCATTTATTCTGAATTAGAAGTCTTATTGTATGAAATAAGGCACACAGGTGACCTAGAATAAAAACTAGATCTCTTTTACCATAAAACTATATAATTTATTGTCCATGCTGTTGTCCTACATGATATATTTTTTTAATCCTTTGCATTGCTATTTACACAGAACGATCTTTAATAAAACTGGAAATACTATCTAATTTTACCTACAGAATTTTAAAGCATAAATAAGAAATATTAAAGGCTCCTCCTAGAGTACATTGTGAATAAGTCAATAGTTTAGAATGTCATGAGATCTGGAATTTGCGTCAACATGATACCAGGATGTTTGTTCATCTGCTGAGGTATTGTCTCACAGTTTTTTGAGTTGTTTTTTCCATTATGAAGAAGCAGGATTCTATGGGGTACTAATATGAGGTCAAATCACAGATCTTAAGTCCTGTATTTTTCAAAAAAAATTAGTAATCTGAGATATAAATTTGGATTGATTTTGTCCTAAACGAATTATTTTATAATATACTGGTTTTCTGTAATGCTTGGTTTCACTAGGTTCATGCTTCAGAACGGTCATCTTTTAGCACATTTTGAAATTTACATTTTAAAATTAGATTATACACTGAAAAACCTGGCACTACAGAGAAAATTACTTTAGATGTCTTCCTTATGTTCAGCTCTCATTAAATATAAATATTCAGAATTACTTTTATGGTAATATATATTGTTCTGCCTTTATGACAAGATTCACGTTCCTTAATCATTCAGCAATTCTCAAGTAGTATGAAACATGAATGATAAGTGTGTAGTGTGTTTTCTCCAGGAAATGCTTTATGGCCTATGCAATACAGATGTTCTTGTCTAGTCTTCTAGCATAATTTTCTCATTTATTGCCTAATGATGTTATCATAAAATTTTCTATTGTGTTTAAATAAGATAGTTCCTGGGTTCCATAGTTCCAGAGACTTTTCAAACAATAGCTTACAAGGCAAATTTTTATCATTACATGATTCTGTTCCTCTACTCTACTCTCATGAGACCCCACTTATTTGGCTGTGGGGTCCTCAGCACAAAAAAGACATGGACATATTGGAGTGGGTCCAGAAGAAGCCACAAAGGTGATCAGAGGGATAAAGCTGCTCTCTTCTGAAGACAGGCTGAGAGAGCTGGGGTTGTTCAGTCTAGAGAAAAGAAAGCTCTGGGGAGACCTCATTGCAGTCTTCAATTACTTAAACGGAAGAGAGGGGCATGGGGTCAGAAGGAAATCCTTCTGTATCATAAGAATATGTAAAAAAGAGTCACAGAAAAGGATTTCTAAAGGACTCAGAATGAAGTATAGGCTCTCAACACTAGAATTTTTTCTGCAGATATAAGTCTTCAGCAAAACTGTGCAACAGAAAGGGAGAAAACAGCTCAGCAAACACAAACCTGAGTAGCATAAGAAGGAAAGGGTTCACTATAAAAGTGCACCGTATTTTCAGCTAATATGAGCTAACATGGTATCAATGATTTTGATGGGCCAGTATTTATTAATTCTGACAAAGCAATCCAGAAAGAGAATTTCTATATGAGTGATATGTTTTCTTTTTAATTAGAGGAAGAGGTAGATTGTTACTTATTGCCAGTCAGACAAGAAGAATTTTCAGACTTGAAAGAAGCCATCTTATTTCTCCTCTTGGTTCTTTGAAACAAACAAAAAACCCAACCTCTCCTAATGTAGAACACTATAAAAGTATATTCTGTTGTGTACAGCATAACAAGTGTTAAGAATGAATTTTATATGAAAAAGCCTCTCCTCTGGATTAAACAATCATTTATATATTAGTAACACATCAGCAGCAGTTGCAAATTTTCCGGGTATTGCCTTTTTGGTTTCCACAGTTGCTTGCTCCCCAGGAAAGATTACAATCCCGTTTCAATTCCTTTACTATGTCACCTTACTATAACCTACATTTCCTGAAATGATCCACTGAAATAAATAAAAAAGATATAGTGTGTTTTACTCTTAAAATGGCTTGTCACACTTGTCTGGTTTAGAGCAAGACCACACAGCTGAATCAGCACACCTGAGGATGTCATAAAATCTTGCAAGGGATGGGGAACAAAATATCTTAAATTAGATCCTCCTCCAGCGTAACGGTAATGGAGAATGGAAGCCACAAACAGAGAGAAATTGGACTATGTCACAAAATCCATGTCTTTTACAGCTGTAAGAAAGCAATCAAATTGCTCTGCACATAACTCCTCCCCAGCTGAGTCAGCCCATATATCCTGGAGGTAGAAAGCAATATAAGGAAGTGGAATTGTCACGGCTTTTGATATGAATTTTTTCATAAGATTGGTGATCTTGAGTATATCCTGGGGTTTCAGTTTTTAGAGTGATCATACAACACCTGTTCAGACTTTATTCCCAGATCACAGAAATACATTTCTAATACACTGTAGCAGTAAAGATTTGCCATTTAGAAGAAGTCATTGATTTTCAAAGTCATGCCAAATCCGCCAGAAAGGTCATGTGTAATTGCATATACTGTATAGGTTTGTCAGTTTCCCTGTCAGGTACTAATGGGAGCAGTCAGACTTTTTTGAAAGACTGAGCCTCTACCACCCTATATTACTGGAAGAACAAATTGTGTAATCTATGTGTTTAATCAGTAATACAGCTGACAGATACATCTCTATGTATATAATCTGCTTCAGGCTATACTTAAGTGTCTTCAGCCACTTTCTACAATACTGTTATCACAGTCAAAATATATTACCTGTGGCATATAAAAATTTTTGGACATTGTACTCATTCTTTGAAGATAAAAAGGGAGGACAATCCTTAATAGCTTCAAACAGCTTGCCAAAATATCACCTAAAGCAGTGGGATTCAAATCTAATTATACATTTGACAGGCTTTAAAAACAAATGGAAATTGTCCCAAGCATGTTGACAAGTACAAGATAAGAAAGGAGAGCTGTTCTCAAATCATTAGTAGCCAGATTCATGAATTTCTTTCAGAAGATTAGATATCAGCAGGGCAAATGTTCACACCATATTTCTAAGCCATTTATACAATCTTGAAAATGAGTTTTTGAAACTAAAATAAGACACAGTTCAATTAAAGGCATATCATGACTTTTTCAAATGATCATGTGTTAAAGCAAATCTTA
Organism: Vidua macroura; assembly: GCF_024509145.1. Taxonomy (NCBI): domain Eukaryota; kingdom Metazoa; phylum Chordata; class Aves; order Passeriformes; family Viduidae; genus Vidua; species Vidua macroura. The sequence goes on from NC_071575.1 coordinate 56,262,098, forward strand.
CAGACGTACAGTTCTGTACTAGTCCCCTAAGCTTACACTTGAGAATTGCTGGCACCACTGTCAGAGATTATTTTAATATTAATCTGCTACATAAACAGTGAAGCTGCAATTGGGGCTTCTCATAGGAGAAAAGTCTTATCATCCAATTATTTATCTAGCTTACCATACCATTTAAAGATGCTTAGGAGGCCTTACAGCTCATCTGTTTTAAAGTAAAATCTGAATCACTTAAAAAATTGATCTCTGCTTCTATTCATCAGCCATCACAGAACCACAGAATGGTTTAGGTTGGAAGGGACCTCTGGAGGTTATCTGGCCCAAGCCTGCACTTCAGCAGGGCTACCTACAGCCAAGGGTGGAGACTTCACAATCTCCTTAGGAAATCTGTGCCAGTGCTCAGTCACCCTCAGAGTAAAATATTTTTCTCCAATTTTCAGGTAGACCCTTCTGTGTTTCAGTGTACTCTCTCCTTCTTGTCCTGCCACTGGGCACCACTGAGAAGAGTCAAGTTCCATCTTCTTTCAAGTATTTATATATATTGGTAAGATTCCCCCTGAGCCTTCTGGTAAAACTGTCTCACCTCTGTCAGTCTTTCCCCATAGGAGAGGTGCTGCAGTCCCTTCATTACTGTTGTTGCTCTCCACTATACTCCCCCCAGTATATTCATGTCTTTCTTACCCCTGGGGAGCATGGAACTGGGAAAATACTCCAGATATGGGCTCTCCACAGCTGAGTAGCTGGCAGGGTTCACCTCCCTCAACCTGCTGGCAGCAATTTGGCCAATGCAGCCCAGGATTTCCTCTCTCACAGGGTATTTCGCTGGTGCAGGGAAAATCCCCAGGCTCTTCTGGGTTGCCCCCAGCATGTACTGATACATCGTGTTTTTTCTCTTCGGGTTCAGGACTTCTCTTTGTTGAACTTCATGTGGTTCCTTTCAGACCTCTTTTCAAGGCTTTTGAGGTCTCTTTTGGTGGCAGCACAACTTTCTGGCATATCAACTACTTCTCCCAGTTTTCTGTCATCAGCAAACTTGCTTATGCTATGTTCTGTCCTGTGATCCAGATTTTATGAAAATGTTAACCAAGACTAGACTAATTTTTGGAGTATACTGCTAGACACTGGCTCCAACTAGACTTTGTGCCCCTGATCAGCACCCTCAGGGCCTGGTCAGGCAGCCAGTTTTCAATCCACCTCTCTATCTGCTCATCCAGCCCAAACATCAACAGCTTCTTTGTGAGGATCTCATAGACGTCAGTGTTGAAACCTTACCAAAGTACAGGTAGCCATTATTTGTAGATTTCCCTTTGTCTACCAAGCCAGTCAGTTAGTGAAAAAAATTAGTAAATTGTTCAAGCATGAGTTCCTCCTTTGGGAATTCATGCTGACTGTTCCTGATGATTTTCTTGGTTTTCATGTGCCTTTGTTGAGGGATATATTTAGTACAGGTAGCTTGGTGTGCAAGCTGCAGTGTGAGCTGCAGGCTGACCTCTGGATTGCAGGAAATGCTGGAAACCTGAGGCAAGAACTGGTGCCCACATTTTGTCCCACTCTGGGACCTGTGGCACCAGACAGGTGGCTGGACACTAAGAGACAAAGCAGCAGATGATGATGCAGCAGCCCAGAAAAGTTTCCTTAACACTTGGAAAAATATTCCAGAAGTAGCTTCTATATCACTTTCCCAGTAATTAAGGTGAGGCTGGTTGACACCATAGTTCTCCATGTCTTCTTTCTTTCTCTTTCTGAAGAGGTGAGTGGCATTTGTTTTCTTCCAGTCTTCAGATATTTCTCTCAGCCACCATGATTTACCAAGAATTATTGAAAGTGGCCTTAGAATGACATCTACTAGCTTCTTCAGCACTTGTGGATGAATTCCATCAAGTCTCATAGGTTTATGTATGTCAAATTTTCTGAAATGTTCCCAGACCTGATTGTCTTGTGTCAAGGATACATCTTTGTTCCATCCTTTTTTTCTGGTCTCTGGGACCTGGGATTATTGAAAACTAATCTTGCTAGTAAAGACTGAGGCACAGAAGGCATTCAGTGCTTCAGAATTCAGGACTTTCTGGTCCTTCATCATTCTGGTCCTATAAAATTTAAACAAACAAAAAATAATTATACATTGAGAAAACCTGACTAATTTTTTCAAAGGCTTTTTTAGTACTTTACTAGTTACCATTTACAAGGAACAAGTTTTCCTTCTTTATTTTCCAGGTTCCTAAAAACTCAGTTTGAAAATGTTATTTTAAAATCATAATGAAAACAAACAAACAAAAAGTTTTTTTTTTCCCTAGAAAATAATTTCTCTTATGGAATAATAATGATTATCGGTTTTGTCAACTTACGTGATTAAAGAATCTGAATGGCTATATTAAAGTTTGAATGATCACTGCTTTCACATATTTACTGGAAGATCTCTTCAAGCCTTTGCCTCCAGTTCTGCATTGTCATGTAATATTTTCTCTCTAGAAGACAATGTCTTTGCAGCTTTGTCCTGAAGTGTTGTTAACCTCTCCGCCAAACTTAATTTATGATATTTCTTTCAAGAACAGTATGTTCTATGAGTCATTTAAGAGTCTGTAGTTCTGTATTTACACAGACACAGGGAGAGCATTGAAAAACTTATCTTCTTTTCACATGCCACACCAGTAAGGCAGAATCAAGTTCTCTGACAACCTATGAGGAAAATTCAGGGAAAATATTTTTGGGAGATGCTCAAGTAAATAGCGTCCTATTTTCATAATTTTTGTTTCCATCTACATTGAAAGGTTTCCTATTGAGGTCAATAAGAGTTTCTGTTACTGTTTTGGTTTCTAAAGCTAATTCCATGAAGAGGAAAAATTATTTATTATAAGCATAGTGTGTTCTCTTTAATCTTCTTTATTAAAAAAAAATTGCAGGCATTTCTCTTTTGAATGTAACATTAAAAAAAATAGGCAGTTTCTTTCTTCAGAAATGCTTAACTGTGTCACTCTGTAAACTCCAACTTTTGTAGAAATTTCTCTGTTTCCTTTTAAGATTAGACCCATGGCTGCTGAATACTTCAGTTTTATGTCAGCATTTATTTTGTCTTTAATGAAAGGTACAGAACTCCAGTACCATTCTAATAGCATCTCAACTCAAAGAGCCATATCATGCTTCACATTGTTTTATCATTTTCTCCAAAGAAAAAAGTCAGTTAATTCCTCCCCTGTATCCCTTGCTTTCTTTTCCTGGAGATTAATACCTTCTTCAGTCCAAATATTCTTATCCATAAACTGAGAAATGCTTATTTTTGCATCACCTGAGATTTCTTCCTATTAAGTATTGGTCAGAGCCAGGATTAATGTTCTTTCTCAGCTATATAGTGTGCAATCAGCTCAGAATATCCAAGAAGAAATTTCTTCTGTTTCAGATAATCAGGCATTGCAGCCATTCTTCTGTGTCTCTTTATAGGTATATTATAAAGTTTCCCAATATTATCAAGGTTATGAAATTATCAATTCACTTAATACACAGTGAAAAAAATAGCACTTTGATAAATTTTCATCCAGAACTGAAATTGTGATACCCACAGAATATATTCCAGTGGCCAGAGTGAGAGAGAGATATGCAAGTCAACTATAGAAAAATACAAAAGAATATTCATTTAACAGAGTTCTTGTTCTAGTCTCTTATAACTGGATTCTGGATGAAGTGCACATACAGTTTTCACATTTTCAAAGATAATGCAATGACTTTGACAACCTTCTAGTTCACGTTGAGTCCTTCTAGATCTATGCAAGGCAATGGATGCCATATTTCAATTTATAATTAGTATATAATTTTGGAATAAGTATGTTCTTTACGCAAAATAAAGGCCCTGCATCCTCATATATTTGCATTATAGTCAGTCTGGTGTATCCACTCTGGTTGATTTAATATATTTGGAGATCAGTCTGTAGAGCAGCTGAGAAAACTTCTAAAGCTTAAAAAGTGAGTCAGCATTCAGACCATGCATCTCTGATTGTTTGTATTGTAGGCTGAGAAGAGTAATTAGGATTGAGCCATATGTAAGTAATGTGTGCTGATTATGGTTAGCTGACCAGTGAAATGTGAAGGACGACCTAGAAGTTGGCAACTACGATTAAAACTGATTAGTTTGATTCCTGCAAAGAATACAAAGAGACTAGTTTTCTGTCTTCAAGCAGATTTGTACTGAAACTCATGTATAAGCATAAGAGTTTGTGTGCATAAATAAATAGAAAGCATAGGGACAATAGCTATGGTTCAGTTATTCCTTGAGTGACTATATACATCCTTCACACATACACACACACACACTCACACTGTATTCTTCTTGCCTTTTTTCCTAAACCATTAACAAGTATTCTGAATGTGCCTTTATTAAAATAATCATTTGAGGAAATTTTAAATATTCACACTTTTGTTTCTTGTCAGAGAACATATGGTATGAGAGATTTGACTGGGTTAAAACCTTTTCTTGGAAGAATAATAATTTTCATAGATCATAAATAGTTTTGGGGACTTGAAAAAAAAAAAAACACAGAAGGATATTTTTTCCCACAGGAAAGCTGCACTCAGTGAAAAAGAGAAAATCCCAGTTTTGAGTTTTTAACCTGATAAAATATGAGAGTATGGTTTCACTAAGGAGTAATAGCAGTTGCTTTCATTCATGAAGGTACTAAAATAAGTAAAGGCAAAAAAAATGGAGGAAAAACAAATGTGCAGATATTCCTTCAAAGGAGTTCATAGACAAATCTGGAAAATTATGGGAATATTGGCTTGAGGGTTGCCATTTGAGAGAGGCAAATAATGGATTCTTGTTGTCTGCTTTTAAAAACAGTCCATTTGATTTACATTTTAAGAGAGAAATCTTATTTTCTACATACTAATCTCCCAAATTTGGTTTTTAATAATCAAATCTCTCTTAGTTTAGAGAAAAAAACAGGGAAATACTCTGAAATGTAAGTGCTTATTAGTACCAGAATAGGACCTACCCCACATTTAAAGTGCAATTTGTAAATGAAAGCAAAATAGAAAAGAGGCAGCTGGTAATTTTAATCCAGTGTGAGGTGAGGATTGTGTCCAGTGATGACTCAAAAAGGGTTGTGTAAACTAAAAAACAGAGAGAGTGAATCTTGAAAGTTATGTCCAGATTTTTAGAAATATGATGAAGTTCATAAATCATGCAAATAGCCAACTAGACAGCAAAAAGAAAAAAAAAGAAGTCTGAGAATTACTATATTTCTTCTGGTAAAAAACTACTTTTGATGAAAAAGGTAAGAATATGAGAAGGAACTAACTTAGAAGAGAGAAAATTCCAGGATGCTTAAGGGCTGATTATTTATAGTCTGCCTTGGAATCAGACTATTAATTTGTACCAATGTCCCTGGTAAAGACATCCAAGAAGTAATAACAGGAAATATAAATAGTATGCTTGGTAAAGATTTATCTTCTCAAATGAATTGAGATTAATAGATCATAGAACTTAGAACAAGTTTGTAAGTGTTTAATTTATAAAAATTAGGTATGAAGCTTATAACACACTCAAAGCAGATACCTTTATTTTTCTGTTGTTAAAGAATATGTCAATTTCTACATCTGAGCTACTGGTGACCTTTATCAATGTCTGAATACATCTACACCACTGTTTATCTCATTGTTTTCTGTGGCATCTCCTACCAAACAGAAAGAAAGTTGGAAATAGGCTTGTGATTTGCTATTTCAAAATAATCCTCATATTCTGAATACTGCCTGTTATTCCTGGGCAACATGCAGAATTCCTATATTTAATTTTTTTCCCCCACAATTTCTTATTCTTCTCACTATACTATAGACCAGTGAAGAACAAATTAAGTTCTGATAAAAGATGTAATCTTAAAATTCATGGCACTCAGTGTAATGATTCATATTTAAAAATTCTCAGAAAAAGTATATTTTTGCTTTAAAAAATTGGTTCTATATATCTTTTTGCTTAATATTAAATTATGCACTAATATGTATTCAATTAAATAAGCAAGGCATTAAGTGCTTGCTCTAGTTACAAAATGGCTCACCTTCGAAATCACTTACTGAAGAGCATATAAAATGGAAATCACAATAAGGTATGTTTATTATCAATCTATCAGTTAATTTTCCTGCAGTGCTGAATTCTAGATATGAAATCATTGATGAACCCGATTAAAATACTGATCATGCATCAATAATAAAAGGAAAAATTCATTATGAGTTAATAATTTAACATCAAATATTAAATTTCATTATAATACTGATCAGAACATCCTTTATGTTACTTAAAAAAGTTTGCTCTCCCTCAGAATAAAAAATTATAAGAGATAACACAGCTGGATATTCTCTTACAGGACAGTTCTTCTTTTGACATGGGAACATATTAAAGTTTCTGAGTTATAATAGTAAGTTTTCCATAAACATTTTCTTTCCGTGGGCCCTCCATATTTTCATTCAAAATGCACTGTTGGGAAAATTGCAGATCACACTGCCAGATAATTACTTACAGAGACATTGGTGACCTTCTGAATTATAGACCTTTGTGGATAAAAAGCATCCAGGACAAAGAGAAAAATAGAAATAGATTATATTGTGGGTCCAGCATGGTGAATTATAGTCCATTATGTCAGTTGTAGAAATAGAATTAGAAGAGATTCATTTTGTTTTAATCCTAGTTTTCATTCTGAAACCACTAAAAAATCTTTACAAATCATAAGATTTTGTATCTTTCTAAAAGTCAGATTAAATCAAGAGCTGATGTGGTTTCATAGCCTCTTTCTATCAGCAGTGGATGCTTAGATTAAAATAAAGTGGACATCTCTGAAGGGAGCTGACTTCATAAATGGCCACTGGTTTTAAGCTACCAAACTTAGAGACTCCCAAAGCCAGTCTTTGTTTATTCTATTTTGAATACTTTTTTATTTTCAGAAAGGATTGTTGTCTCACTATTTAAATCAATTCCCAGACATTTATAACTACTTGTGTCATATTTGGCACCCTTACCAATAGTCTGGATTTAGTCTGAAAGCTGACCATTTTTTTTGCCATTTCTTCTTTGCTATCTTAAACTAGTTGGTAATCTAATCCAAAAAATCCAAAGATTTTTTCATATCTGATCACTTACCGATTAGTTGCCCATGATAAGACATTTATAAAAGTTTTCTAAATCCAAATGCATTATATCTGTATGCATATTGATTTCAAAGAATCCTGGAAATTTTCTGAGGTATGCTATCTCTCCAAAGTGCCATGTTGTCTCTACCCCTGTGCAAAGCACTTAGCCATGCCTGCTGTTTGCCTTGTGTACTTTTGCTTCTTCCAGTTGCTTAGAAGGCAGCCCATTAATTATCATTCTCTCCTTTATTCATAAAGGGTCCCAGGTAGGGAGTGTAGGTCACATGTTTTGTTGGAGGTGGGCTGGGCTGGTTGCAGCTCCTGCCTCTGGAGCTGCCTCCAAGTGCCTGCTGTCTCCCCTGCCTGAGCCTGAGCTGTGTCAGTGCCCCATAGAAAGGGTGCCACTGCCCAGCTACCAAGAGCCCCTGGGGAGGCTGTGGGAGCCTGTTCCTCTTAGCTGGGAACATCCAGACAGCAGATGCCTGGGGTAAAGAAATGAATAAAATAAATCCAAACAAGCTCAGGACAGAAGGGAAAGTCTTCTCCCTCAGCCTGCCAAATTTCATACTCATCCTTCCAAGGATCTCGGGATGGTGGTGTCATGTCTTATATACTTCTCTTTTCATCCTTTTAGGATCTGAGCCTGCCAATTTAAGGATGTCCTGGGATATTCAAGAAATGTGCACAGTCCCCTGGAAAAGAGCTAGATGCCAGGAAGGGCCAAAGGATTGCATAGCAGCTTTAAGTCTGTCATTAATAAGCCTTTTATCTGCATTAATTGCATAGTTTGTAGAACTGTAGTGTTAAAACTTTAACAGTACTTCCAGTAGGTTCCTAGATTCATATATGTGATGGGTTTCCCTTTGCTTATGACAAGATTTTGAAGGTGGCAAGCACAGAGATCAGGTCTGTCACCTTTTTAAAAGCTCACATTACATATCAAACCATTAATTTCTCTGACACCTAGCCTGTTTAAAGACATAGCTCTCCTTCACAGTAAGCAGCTAAGCAATTTCATATTTGAGTTTGCCTGAAATGTGATAAATGGTAGTATTAGAACAGATCTTGATCCTTCATGTGCTTTTCTTCTAGGCTAAACAATTGAAAATAAGATTATGGAGTCAGTGTTCAGAAGACTTAAATCTTTTATAGTAGTTCTATTAGGTAGGGTTTCAAATCTACATATGAAGAAAAATCAGAAAATGAAAAAACGCTGCAAACTTAAAAGTTGCCTTTACACTTTGGTCAGAGTTACTTTGCTCCTCAGTGTCTTCCACTGCTCTTCTGAAGCATGTGCTTCAAATACATTTCATGGAAGCCTTCTTTCAGAATGAAGGTGTGTTTTAAAAAATTAAAAAAAAACCCCAAAAACCCAGAACTAGATGGTGAGAGGTAGCACAGTGGTAGAAATAGATAATTATGATCTATTAATATCTGTTCATGCATTTAGGAAAAATGCATATAACAATTTCAGTGGAAGCTATAGCATGTCTTGAGGTAGGTAGATGGATGGAGGGATGAATGCAAACTCTCCAGAGACACTATCTGTAGTGTTCTTATTGGGTGTTTATTGCATACACTTGATGAAATTAAAAACTAAATTATGGATAACTTTAAAAATATGAATAATCCCATTGAAAACAATAGAATCGATGTTATATCTGAGGTTCCATGTGCATTTCCTCATAATGTAAGAATCAAATGAGTAATTGATAATCTCATTTTTGTTACCCTTTTGAGTGAAATTATTTTCTTACTGTATTTACTATTTATTTTTTATTTAAACTTGGCTAAATATGCTTTTCAAGATAAAAGAATTAATGCAAAAATGTCTATTATCAGATTCTCATTTTGGAATTTGAATTGAAATCTGAATTGAATTTTTGAATTTGAATTGAATTCTGAATTGAATTTTTGAATTTTGAATTGAATTCTGATTTTTTTTGATTCATGGCCAACTGTGGGTTTTCAATGAATTTTATTTGCTTAGTTGGGGGGTTAATTATTTTTATATTAATTTTTAAAAAAATTATTAATAAATAGAAACATTTCCATGTACTTTCTGTTTCTTAAGATCACACCAATGAAGTCATTCTAAAGGTCAAACACCTATAAACAGATAGAGGTGAAAGGTCAAAAACTCCCTTCTTTTCAGTTCAGCTTTCTCTGATCCCCCCCTCCACTGCCCCCTATTACCTCCATTACAGTGATTGCTGCACTCAAACTGCAGTTTTGAGGACAGACAGTTTGCAATATCCTGCTGATACAAATGGTAGTATTCCCATTCCATTCATTTCATTGCAGATCAAACTGTTAGATACAAGTGCAAACTGTTATTTCCCAATATTTTAAGTGTCTCTTTTTCCTAGCATGTATAGTTCTATGTCATTGAAAATTTTGAGCAGTGCTTCGATCTCTGGAGAGAAGCTGTTTTAGAGACCAGCTCATATCACTTGTGAGTCACCAAAAGTGTTGCAATGTTTTTTTATATACGTCTGCCTATCAAGATTGCACAAACATCAGGTTTGCTAATTAGTATCTGTATTGCTATTCCACCCATAAAGAAGATTAGAAAGTTAAAATCAAATAGGTCTATCAATCAAGCTATGTTATCACTAGATCAGGACTTTGAGAATGCTAATGACATATTTCTATGTATCCATTGCTTCTTTAATAAGTAATACAGAAACTAAATGGCAGCTGAGTAGCCTGTTGAGAACAATTAACTCAAAGCAGATGGCACTACAAATACAATTCTTAAAGGGTCTTTTCTTGTTTGGAATTTTCACCTTCCTTGTTGATTTTACTCCCTGGTTGAATTAAGGCCTTTATTGATAGAATTTAAGATGTTCCTGACATTTGACTAAGCAAACTTCATACTGAGACTGTATTAAAATTTAATATCTTTCAGAAATGAAAAGCAGTTACTGGTGGATGTTTTCTTCCCAAGTCTAGTGATTGGTATCATATAAAGCTTTATAGTTCAGCAACTACAAATCCTGAGAAAGCAGTACAAATGCAAAGATCTGAAATAATAACAGCTTTGAAACATTAACACTAAGGGTCAATAGTGTTATCTCCAAATAGGCAGGTTATTTTACAAAGATTTTAAGAAATGTGAGAAAGAACTTCATTGAGTTGTGTATATAATACACTAATATATATATATATATATATATATATATATATATATATATATATATATATATATATTTAAGTACTTGAATTTTATAAGTGCTGATTTTTTAAGAAGCACGATGCATAAATAGAGGCTGGTTGATTTTTTTGGCATAGTGCATAGGCTTCAATGGCATAGGTTTTAGAGATTTCAGTACAAATTTGAGTCGTATGTAAAGACATCAGTGAAAAATATCTCTCCTAGTATAACTGAGGCTTGAGAGACCAATCAGTGTCGAAGATGTGTCCATCAAGTAAGTGCTACTCTTAAAGGGACTCAGTTGTCCTCAAGCTGTTTGTAGTTCTATTTCCAGCATCCATTCTGGTGTTACAGTAAGCAATGATTTTTGCTGTTCATTTAGAGAGTGCTCAAAACAGATTTCATCAGTGGTAGTTATACAGGGGTTTAAAGTATCATTTGCATACAGAGTATTTTAGGCATGCAGAATGGTTGACAGGAAGATTTGCAAAGTTATTAAGTACAGTCTTGGAAATGCAATTTTTTCTTTTAGCAATAAATGTTCTTTCTGGCTTATAAAATATATTTCTTCAAAGTAAAAAGTAATACATGTATATACAGGGACCTATAGAAGTTTGAAATGTGTTTTATTGTATTAATGTTAAAAAAAAAGAAGAAAAATTAAGAAAGGTGATGACATGGCTTTGAAAAAAAAAACAAAAACCAGCAAATAGAAGACAGTGCTGTATCAGAGTGTAAAAGATTGAAACTATAGTGTGTCCTCCTTTAAAGAGCTTTTTGTGGGGATTTTTTCTGATGATTTCACTGTGATTTTCTGATGATTTTCTATGCCCTTCAGAACCTAAATACCTACAATTTCAGAACCTAATTACCTACAGTTTTTTGCACCCTATTTCTTTTGGGCAAGCATTAGCCATGCTGATCAACACCTAATCATAATTAAGCTTATTTTGAAGCAGTTGCACAGAATTCCCTAGAAAACTTCTGATAAATATTAGCTTGTGGAAATATAAACATGATCATTTTAAAGACACAGAGTATTTTCAGCTAAAAGCTGGAAAATTGTAATCATTAATCAAATCATATTTTGAACTATATATATTTGTAAAGCTGTGTTTTTCTAAGATCCTTAATAACTGTGTTACTCTTCAGACAGTATATCTGTCTCAGTCTTAGCGCACTGGAGGCTATGCCTCAATGGTAGTAGATTTTCTGTGACATTTTTAAGTCTTATAATCCACATTGTCAACAAAATTTATGGTGCAGATTTCATATTTGTCATTATTACCTAAGATGTAGCAATTCTGTAAACCTAATAATGCGCATTTAAAAACACATAGCTAATTTCAAGACAGCCATAATTACCTGAGAAATAGAAAAATCACCCAAAAAAACCATGCACATTTAGTGAGGTATAGTTGTACCTTGAAGGCAGCTAACTTAGGAATGAAGGTGTGTCTTAATAGTACAATTAGATAATGATGACCAGTTCATCCAAGGAGAGCAATTTCACCACAGTTGTTGGCTTGGCAGAAGGACATCTCCTCTCTCCCCTGGCTGACAGATGCTATCCAGTTTATCAGCTGCAAAGAACCACTGAGTTCTTCTCCCTGCAAGGATTTCATCAGAACCTGTACTTGATGTCGCCACTCCACTCTGTTGTTTTGTTTTGTTATTCCCTCAAAATGTACTTTGCCACTTCTTCTGTTTTAATATATCTTGATTAAATGGCAAAGACAACACAGTCTTTACTTCTACTACCATCTTTTGTTTAGATCACATCAAAGCATTACTATCCCATGCAGACGATATGGGATCGTCATCATGTCTAATATTCTTTTAAATTTTCTACTGCATTCTGGTCAGATCTCTTCTAATCTCTTCTAAGTTAAGCAAATGTCATATTTGAATTAACTCAAAACAGTTCCTAAAACAAGTCTTTACTAAAGGGTATTTACTAAAGTTCTGTATTTCATTGAATCATCACATCTGAAAATATTTCTGGATTAAACTAACTGACCACTTTACAAAATGCAGGAAGCTTCTCTCTCAAATTGAAAGATGAATTTTTCTCTACTAGCTACTATACCCTTGGTAAGGGAAGAATTTTCTATTATAATATTCAAAGTAAGTTTATGAATTTCCTTCAAATATCAATTAAATTACTCTCATAAAACAAGAGTTACTTATAATAGCAATTTTTTGCTACTCTAAAAATTTCATATGCTTGTCTTCAACAATTTAATGTATATTTCTCATTCTATTTAACTTGTCATAAAAATATTAAGGAAAATTATCAGTTGTCATTAGGTGAAGTCCATAATAACAGCAAAATATTTGAGGGAAAGAATAGAGAAGATGAAATACAGATACAAGGCTATGTTTAATCCCACAGAATAAGAGCATTAACCATTTTGAAACAGATGATCTCTAAGAATAGAAAGGTTGTCTTTGCTACTCATATTCACTATATGAACTCTTTACAAAAGAGACAAAATGTATTGATAACATTGGTTGTGTTAACACCTTAGTTCTGAAGCCTGTGATCTTTTGTTAGAAACTTCTTGGTGCAGTTATTTCTAGTATAACTAACTAGAATAGTTCTACTTCTACCAAAGTAGCTGATACTTTGTATTCTGGTGCTAAACCATAATTCTTTCAAGAATTGATGTTGTATAGCAATTATTTAAATTTTAGGCAAAAACAGAAGTCACCATACAGTCTTTAGAAGCAGATGGAAATATTAAAATAACTTAATCTACAGGATGTAAAGAGACAGCTTACTGGAATATATCCACTGCTGAATCACCATCAAACACTCTCAAAGTGCAGAAACAAGATTGTCAAGGAATTATCAGCTTAAAGTAGCATGAAACCTGTATGTTGTCTGCATAAAAATAATATTTAAGGGCACTTTAAGTATTAATGTCAATTAATGTAACCACAGATAGGAAGAAAGAATCTTAGAAGTAAAATTTTAAGGTGGATGTTAGGAGGAAATAATACAAATCCTGTTAGCCATCATCACGAGGATTTGTGTGCTTATCTTCCATACTTTTTATATTGAACTAATTTGTTTTATAATACAAAAAGGCTGGTGGAGCTGTTGGTACCAACAGCTGCAGACCTACTGCACAGGCAGAGATGATATTTAAAAGGAAAATAATTATAGTCTTGGCCTAATGCCTCTATGGAATCAAATGAATCTATATAAATAGAGTGTATCCTATACTCCTGAAATGTCCGTAGCAGCTTTACACTGCTCTTATGTAGTGAGATTAGCATATATATGTACAGTTATTTTATTTAAAGCATGTACAGTGGCTACTTATCCTAAAATTTCATAGATCTGCCACAAAAGAAAAGTAACTGTTCAACCTGTTAGAATTACTGGTAGTGTCTGTAATGTGTTGTAATCAATAGCACATTCTTGAGAACTTTTTGGTCCAGTTATTATTTAATTGCTGTAGATAAACATTTTTTTATAAGAACATAATTTCTTCTAAATTTTTAGTGTGAGGATGTGAATATCTGCTCCAGTGAGGTCTTCCATGGGCTGCAGAGGTCAATCCGTGTCAACATGGTATTCCCTATAGAGTCCAGGGGAATCTCTGCTCCAACAACTGGATCACCTCTTTTCTCTCCTTCTCCACTGACCTCGGTGTCTGCAAGGCTGTTTCTCCCATCTTACCAGTCCACCCTCACTGTGTTTTTTTCCTTTTCTTAAATAAATTATCACAGAGGCAATATCAACATCATTAATGGGCTCAGCTTTTGCAAGAGGCAGGTCCATCTTAGGGCTGACTGGAATTGGCTGTGTCTGACATGGGGACAGTTTCTGGTGTTTTCTTATAGTAGCCACCTCTGCACATTCCCCATTCATACACACACACAGACTCCTCACTACAAAACCCTTGCCACATGAACCCAAAACACATTGTTAATGAATTTCTTTGCTCCAGAGAACTGAGCTCATAAGTAGGGATCTAGGATATAAGTGGTGAATTGGGAAATGATAGTTCCATGGTAAAAGACAGGCATGATAGGCAGAGATAGAGCTACTCTTAGCAGCTACAGTGCCAAAAAGAGAGAGCAGGAGCTGCTGATCTTCCCATGACAGCAAATAACAGTATTTTCTACTTTCTCTCTTATCAGCCTACTACATGGGATATTGTTCCTTCACTAGAGTCAAATGGTTTTATGGATTAAGCTGAGAAGTGGACAGAACTTCAATAACAAATCATTCCCAAACAGTAATTTCTCTTTTTCATTATCAGTGGCATACACTTGACTGACAGCATCCCTCTGACTACAAATGTGTTCCCAGAGCTTCTGTACAATTCATGCACACAACCTCTAAAGAATGTGGCAATATGGGGACAGGAATATTATTTGGTTCCTGATTTTATTGAGCAGTTTTTCTGCCATAACCACAGGTTTTGCACCAGGATCATTCCCAACCTTGTCCGTCAAACATCTTCAGGTGTAAATAGTACACCTCTTGCTTGCTTCAGCTTTAGATATTAATTCTGTTCACTGCTATGTTCTAAGGCTATTAAATAAATTTTGTTTCTTTTTAGTTTAGTGAGTGCTTGCCAGTAGTAATCGCTACTAACATTTAGCTGATGTTATGATTATTTAGTATTGTTAGTTAAATTCACTAAGACACCTGTACTGCTCTCACGTTTTCAATGCCGTGCACAATTGTACATTTTTGTTTGGTGGGGGTCTTCCCCTTAATTTATATACTGAGCATGATGTCACATGGTCTGGAATATACCTCTGGTTATTTGGGTCACCTGTCCTGATTGTGTCTACTCCCAATCTCCCACGTACCCCCAACTCCCTTGTCAGTGTGACTGTACAACAAACAGAAAAGGCCTTGGTTCTGTGTAAACCCTGCTCAGCAATAGCAAAAACATCTCTGTGTTATCAACTCTGTGTTCAGGATGAATCCAAACCACATCTCCATACTAATCACTGGGAAGAAAATTAACTCAACTCCAGCCAAAACCAGCACATTCCACCCCTTATTCCATACCACTTACATCATTCTCAGGTCCCACAGCATTCAGTACATCACTACCTACCACCTCTCTTCCTCTTCTTTAATATAATACTCAGATATTGTTCTCCTCTTGAATTACTTTAGTCCACAACTTTGGGCTTCATCTCTTATGGTGGTCACTTCAGACAAGAGAGGTGAAGTGTGATGTTGAGTTACTGGACACCAAAGCCAGCTCAGGTCAGATCACTGCCACACTGAAACTGCATCTTGTAAGGCTTTTCCTGTGTTGGTTTGAGTGGTTTCTGTTCTAGTAATTCCTGTAATAATCAACCCAAATAATGGCTTACAAAAATTTAAAGACAATTCCATCACAATCTTCACTGATGGTCCTTTTGGCCTTGGTTTTAGGGTTTAACATTGCAATGAACTCCTCCCCTTGTCCCCAGCCTGGCTGCAACAATGGTTTCCTGTTGTAGAATACTACTCCATGGGCTGCAGGGGCCCAGTTGCACTAACATGGTCTTCACCATGAGCTATAAGTGAATCTTTGCTTCTCCTGCTCTGGCGTGGGGTCCCACCCACAGGAGACAGTCCTCCTTGAACTTGGCCAACATGGGGCCTTCTCATGGGCTGCAGTTCTTCACAAGCCTCTCCAGTGTGGGTCCTCTGTGAGGTCACAAGTCCTGCCAGCAAGCCTACTCTGTCACAGGAATTTCACAGGGTCACATCCTTCTTCAGGCACCCACCTGTTCTGGTATGGGATTCTTTCATACATGATAGTGCCTTCAACTACAGTTCTGAAGTTCCAGCTTGTCCAGTACGGTGGCACAGAAACAACAGTAGTACTCTGGCCACCTGCCAGCCCAGGCGCATCGCCAATGGCTGTTATCAAAATGTTCTCAGGCACAAATCAGTAAGGTGATAAACAGTACAGCACCACAGCAAGCAGTGAAAGCAAAAAGCAGCCACTAACAAGTGACTCTAATACAGACACAGGAAAGTGAGCCCCATGGCAAGCAAAGAAGCCTGCTGATTACTAGCTAAGCAGCACTAACAGATATCCAAATCTAGTACATCCAAGTTCAATTGGATACATCCCAGTCAGATCTGTCTTTGTCTCAAGCACTTTGAGCCACAAATTGGTTGCCAAAAAGGACTGCCATGGTTTAACCCCAGCCAGCAACTGAGCCCCACACAGCCACTCACTCACTCTCCCACCAGTGGGATCAGAGAGAGAAACAGAAACATAAAATATGGAAAATTCATGGATCTAGACCAAGAAAGTTTAATGGGGAAAACAAAAGTCATGCACACAAGCAAAGCAAAACCAAAGAATTAGTTCTTTCTATTTCCCATGGGAAGGCAGATGTTCAGCCATCTCCAGGAAAGCAGGGCCCCATCATGATACTGATGACTAGGAAGACAAAATCCATCCTTCCGCTCCATTACCTGGGTGTGGCAGTGTGAAAAGCAGAGAAGGCCTTTGCTCTGTATAAACCCTGCTCGACACTAAGAAAAACATCACTATATTAACAATCCTGTGTTCAGCACAAAACCAAAGCACAGCCCCATACCAGCCACTGTGAAGAAAATTAACTCTACCTCAACCAAACCCAGCACAAAGTGTAAACGAATCATAGGAGAAAATTAAATCTCTACTCAAAAACCTGTCCATGAGAATCCACTTATGTCTTTAAAGCTTTATTTCTTGTTCTTGAAAGAATTCAAGCCTGGCAAAAATCAGTAATAATCTTTGTTTCTTGTTCTTCTATTTTTCTAGATTCAGACATAAAGTTTGTTTATAGGTCTCACAGCCTAAAGGGTTACCCAGCCTGCTAGTGATAAAGATCACAGTTGTAGGTTCATGGGAATCCAGGAAACACAAGCACACAGAAATTTTATTGTCTGAATTTCCCTACTTGATTAGACATTATCAGAAGTATAAAAAAAAATCACCACTGCCAAGTATATATATATTATTAATAAAGCTAATATAGATATATACATATAATCAGCTGTTTTATTATCAGCAATAAATAGTGTGGCAGTAATCAATAATAGCAACAATCAACAGTATTGCAGCAATAATATCAGGAACAGATAACTGCAGCAACAACAATTTCAGAAAATTACAGGTTACTAAAAACTTATCAGTAGTAAAGTGACTTATCAATAATGTAAGAGCAAATACGATAGTTTAATGATATGAATATATGCAATAGCAAAGTGCATTAAACAGATTTCAGAAGAGGACCAAACCCAGAGGGGACTCAGCTGTCCCAGAAGTGTGAGAACTAACTGAACAAACCCCAGGGGAAGTCCCAGAGGGGAGGCAATCCACATGAGTTTGGACCCAGCTGGTGTCCCCAGTGAGGGCTCAAGATCTTGTAAAAAGTTCACACAGACTTTTGAAGAAAGGGAAATGTATATGCAGCTCAGAGAGTTCTCAGAAAGAGAAGATGCACTTTTAATGAAAAATAAATCATAATTTTATTGTAGAGGCATAAGAGATCATAGGACACTACCACTTCAAGCAGCAAATAGACGATGGCAATTTATATTTTTTCAATTGGAACCCAATAAATGATGGTATCTTCTGTTCTGTGGGATAAATTTTTTATTTTTCCAGACTGTTTTCCTGTTCTTGCTGTTAGAACAGCCAGTTGCAGTTACTGATTCTTACTTTCTCATGATGTTTTCCCCTTCTAACTAACTATTTTTCACCTTTTCAGACTATAAACTGCTGTTAGAGTTCTCTGGGGTTTGGCTTATTTCTGGTACCTCAGGATGTATCTATAATGTTTCTAGGTACCCAACTGTACTTGAAAGGTACCAGCTGTGCTCATAAAGGATGCTACAGATTCCTAGGCCTAGTTTCCAGTCTAACAATTCCAGTCTGGCAGGCATTTTCACTGTCAGTATTTCATCAAATGCATTTATATCAGTATTTTTCCCTTATAACCAAAACCATAACTTCTTTATGGCTCTTCACATAAAAAATAATAAAATAAAATAAAATAAAATAAAATAAAATAAAATAAAGAAAAAGAAATAAAGAAAAGAATCATGCAGTGATTTATGTACCCTTTCTTGTACTGAATCAAGAACTTCATTTAAAGAGTTTTGTTCTTACATTTATCTGTAACTCATGAAAGAAAGTGGTGATAATGCAACCTTCATTCTGCCCTTGTCATTAAGGTATGATATGTCCTTTTCCCAGGTGGTCAGAGATTGTTCTTCATTTCAGGTAATATTTCAGCCAAAGCAACAATTCTTCCAGAATGGCCAGCAGAGTCTTGCCATTAGCAATCAGTTTAAAATCGAATTTTGAATAATTACCTGATGGTAAATGCTGTCTTATACTGCTCTAAAAGGCATCATAAAGAAATGGCAAATATCCTCAAAGCCAATCTCATATGAACTATGACCAATATGTATAAGATAATGAGAGAATTTAAGTCACCTAAAAATAATTATTTATTTCAATTATTTACAGGGTGGTTTTTTCAATTCAAGTCTCAGAAGAGAAAAGCAAAATTATATCACTGTCATCAGGAGACAGCCTGAAAATACAACGATGCTTTTCAGTAATTACACTACATAAAAGATGGGTATTTAATATCAGTTTTTCACAGATGTCTTTGATGTTCACACAAAGTCTGTAATATTCTTTAAGAAAATGAGAAATCTGGAATCCATTCAAACTATTTCTAAGAATAAATGTTGGCAAGCAGCCCTCAGAAATTTGTGGAGTGCTTAAGAAACATTGCAATTTTTTTAATTGTGTGGATCTCAAAAGAGAAAAATTAAAGAATTCTTCAAATATTTACAATGTAATGTATAAGAATCTTTTTATTTTCATTAGACATAACATGTTAGACCAGAAGAATGTAACAGGAAATCTCTAAGCCACAGCTGAATGAATGTTAGAAGAATGTTTTTCGGAAAAAAAACATCATACACTTTCCCTGCTTTTTATTGATTGATGATTATTGCTGTCCACTGACAGATAAGAGATAATATGTTAGATCTTTTTTTTAGATACCATATTATTTCAATTCAACAGAAAGTTAATTTAAAATCAGTATTAGTTTACTTTCCAATTAATAACATACATTTTGACTTTAAATTTCAAACTTATCTTAAGCAGAGTAGGACTAAAAGCACATCATAGCACAAATTTAACATTTCAAATTAAATTTAATATTTTAAAAGGGTTCTAAAAAATGAAGTGATTCTATAAGGATGAGGTCTCTCATACACATAAGCAGAATTTCTTGAAGAGAAATGAGATGACTGGATAAATAAAAGGTTTGAAAAGCTTCAGATTATGATGCATAACAATTTAAAGATGACTTAACCATGCTTAAAGTAGTTTTTCTTTGCAATTGAAAAAATAGAGATGTGTAAACCAAGACACATGGAGTAGTTATTAATCTACTGGTAACAATACTCCCTCACCTGAAACACTTTGCCTGCTTTGAGCATAGCACTTTGGGAAAGAATTTTGCTGGAGAATATCAAAAGACAAGCAGTAAAAATGACTAAGGGTGAGCCGAGAAAATACTGATCAGGAGTCACTGGAAGATCTGGGTTTGTTGAATTTAAGGCTGACTGATACAATTGTCTTCAAATACATAAATAATAGGTTTAAAAGCAAGGAATCGGAATTTCTTCATGGAAGAAAGAGGAAATAGGGATGATGCATAAAAAGTACAATTGTTCACATAAAACAGACATTTTGTATCTATAAGCAACAATATAAGATCTTGTTCTTGAACTCTTTACTTTCTGAGGTTTCTGTACACTGAACACAGTACTCCATAGGTCTGTGCTTGTCATCCTAAGAGACAAAAATGACAAAATTATTAGGTCAGCTTTCCAGCCTTTATTGAACTGTTTGGGGATTATCAGAAGCAATATGGCACAATAAAATGAAATATCACATTCCCCTTTTCTTAATCTTCATATTACAAAACAATTTGATAAAGAATTCTTTAAACATTCAGACTAAAACATCCCAGCTTCATAATATTAATCAAGATAATAAATTTGCTTTCAAAATTCAGCATAGAAGAAACAATTCTGCCAGAGACGGCAGTAAAACATTGTGTTTACTGCATTGACCTAAAAGACCTAACCCTACTAGATTCAGACTCTAGAGAAGTCTTAGGCAAATTATGCTGCAGTAAGTATTTTTAAATTACAATTTAAATTACAATTTAATTTCTATAGAAATAGATAAAATATATCATTACAAATTTTTAGATCATATTCAGTTGAGATCAAGCAGTGTAAAACATTGTGATGTACTTAACACATCTCTTAACATGCCTTTCTGAAGAGATGATTAGAGAAAAATTTTTTGTGACAATTTCCTTAACCCTGCTCAACTGGAAACGTAAATACATGCCTCTGACAAACATACACTTCCACCCACTTAAACTTTTACCAACCATAACAAAATTACTACACATTCAGAAACAGGATTTTGAAAGAAAAAAGATCCTTGATCTCTTTAACATTTTGTGTATTTTTACTTAAGCATTGAATAGAAGTTAAACACATGCTTGAGTAACATGATAGCTTAAGGACTAAAAGAGGAACCCTAAGGAATTTTAATGATGCTACTTAGATGATGCTATTCCTAACTCTATCATTTTCACTATCATTTCAGTATAGGCTTTGTTTTCACAGCAAGTTATTTCACTATTTTCACTGTAACCAAGACAAGATATTTCCACAAGACAATATTCAATAGAATCAAAAGGAAAATATTGGAGTGAAAATGATAGGTAGCTGCAAATTAAACTCAATTTATAAAACTAAATATGCAAGGCTAGCTCAGAGGAAGTGCACATATATGCAAGTTTTGAAAAATTTATCATTTAGACAGAATATTTTAAGTACATATTTAAGCCTTTGAAAACATAGAAACACCAGAACAAGTATATCTGTCATAAAAAATTCTATGATTTTCAATGAATAATAGATCTTAACTTCATATTCAACACGTAGGATATGTTAAGTCAAAAAAAAAAAAAAAAAAAACAGCTCTATTGACAAGTATTCTGTGAACTAAATTTAAAATCTCAGTTTTAAATTAACTAGACAAATTGTATTA
Source organism: Vidua macroura (assembly GCF_024509145.1). Lineage (NCBI taxonomy): Eukaryota > Metazoa > Chordata > Aves > Passeriformes > Viduidae > Vidua > Vidua macroura. Next base: position 56,283,488 of record NC_071575.1, read on the forward strand.
AGTGAGTGATCTCACATTGTAAAAGGTTACCTCATGATAGACGTATTTAATTAATTTTAGATATGAAAATTGGATAGGAAAAGGTCATAGAAATACTTAAACATAGCATAATCAGGTAATTAAGTCTGATAATTCAGATCATCATTGAATGATTAAAATTCACGATAATAATACCTGATTAAAATAAATATTTTTTGATCTCTACATAATTGCCTTCTGTGATAAAACAACGAGCTGTGTGGATGAAGGGAGAACTGGGGGTATGATCTGACTTGATTTCAGTCAGGCATTTGTTCTGATCACAGTTCCTTTGCTAATGAGCTGCTAAGATATGGACTGGACAGAGGAATAGCAATAGCAGAGGAAATTGCAATACACACCAACTTTGTGGATGGCATCAAGTTGGAAAGGGAAGTACATGAGTCTGCACAAATGAGTCACACTCAATGTGATCTCTTCAGGCTGGAAAACAGACCAGCAAGAACTCCATAAAAATTAACAAAAAATAAGTGTGAAATCCTGCCCTTGGGACAGAATAATTATAATCTCTGTATCTAAAGGCTAAGGTCTGATAGCTGAGGAGCAAATCTGATTAAAAGTCCTGGAATTCCCAGGGCTCAGTGTGACTCAGAAGTGTGTCTTGGCAGCAAGGAAGGGCAATAGCTTCCAGATGTCAATCTGAGAAATATACCAGCAAACTATGGGATGTGATTATTCCACACTACTCAACATGTGGTATGTCACATATGGAGTTTAAGTTTAAGAGAGACATTGATATATCCATACATGACTGCCAAGATGATGAGATATCTTGGGAAGATATGAAGAAGAAGTTGAAGGAACTGGGTCTGTTCCACCTTGAGAACAGACGTCTGGTCTGGTGTACATGGAGGGGAACCATATTCCAATTACACTCATTAAACTAAAGGTAACTACTGAGAAGATGGATGAATATCTTCACAAGGATTCACAGTGACAGGACAAAAATCCACGGACACGAGTGCATAAAGAAAAATTCTATGTGAAGATAAGAAATCATTGTGACAACCAATAATCATTGTCATATTTTGCTTGGAGAAATGATGGAACCTATCTCTCCAGAAGTGCTCAAGATTCTGCTTGACAAGGTGTTGCAATAGGGCCCTGGAATAACTAACTTAAGGCCCTGCTTTCAACAGAATTCTGGACCAAATGGGCCCTGGAAGTCTATTCCAGACTAGATATTTTTATGGTTCTGTAATTCTACAATTAATTACATCCAAAAACATCTGTTTTCAGGTGTTGCTGGTACTTATTCATTTTATTCTCCTTTTACAAAAGCATGGATACTTTGTCAAATCTATTGCTGAATGTTTATAGACATATTAAAGAGATTTATCATAGCTTAAAACGCACCGAAACCAATAAATACCTGACATATAACAAGGTAATATGATTATTATTTCTCTGATCCATATGGCCACACTAATCTAGAAGTTAACACAAATTATTGTGGTCCTTAGCACTGGCAAATTAGCAATACTGTATAGTAATTTGTAGGCTTTACTATCATGCTATTCAATTGTACAGAAATACCTGTACAAAAAAAAAGGAAGCCTTTTTTTTAATGTGTTAACAATGGCCATTGGTTTTCAAGAGGAAAAAAACTCAATTTATCAATAGCCTTCATAAATAGATAAAATATTTTGCAACCTGATGTTACATTGGAAAGTATTAACACCTGCATCTTCTGTTGTGCCATGGTCTCACAGATGACAAAACTCCATCTTGGGATCCACACTGTTATATCAGCTCACAAATAAGAAACTGAGTCACATAAATTTGTCATAAGACACAGGTTTCCTGAAAAGGTAACTTGTATGAACTAGTTTAACTCTATTTAACACTTAAGGAAAATGTGATGACCCAAAACTGTCAGTTTAATGTGTTTTAAATTTTAGTGTGCCCTCCAGCTGAAAATATTTTTTTTCATATCAAAACTGAGTTATTGATTATAAAACAGAAAACAAACTGGGAAAAGTGTAAAATTATAAAAAAAAAAAACATGATATTGACAACTTACCTAGTAATTTCCCTACCTTTGGGAAATTATCTTGGAACCAAGCTTTTCAATTCACACTCTTTTTTCAACATTGACACTCTCCTATTTTAATTTACTTATATTCTTGTTTCCCAGTTTTTTCTCTGCAGGAATTGAGTTTCAATTACATGTGTATCTTATCACAAATAATGATTCACTTTGTTGTTTTCACCTCCCTTCTCCTGTATTTTCTTTATCTCCTGTGTTGATCTTTTTCTTAAACCTTTTTAATGTAAATGAAACATTCTCTACTTGGCCTTAGGCTGATTCATTGTAATTTAAGAATTCTATTTCATCAGGGGATGATGGAGGAATGATGCAGTATTTTCAAGACTTGTACAATATTTAATAAATTGTGTATTAAAAATATTTACTTTCTATGAATCTTGTGCAATTCAGAGTCTCAATAGCACCTTTATTTTTCCAGTGGCATTTTATCCTCTCTATTATTTATAAGCTAGATCAAAAAAAAAATACCAGTTTCAGAACACTCTTTCCTAAGCTGTCACTCCCATTTCTACTCCTTTTTGGTTCTTTTTCTGCATATCACAAGTTATACCACCACCTCCTTCTGAAAATAAATATTATCACAATGAAACAAACAAAAATGTTCATCAAAATTAAATATTACCTGATGTTTTAATGAAGCAGAATTTCCCCCTTCACAGTATTTCCTCTCTGATAAAACTGAGTTTTAGGAAAGATGTTATCTTAGAGCACTGAAAACACAACTCTAATTGATAGAGATAAACATGAGTAAGACAATCCTGAGTATTCAAAGTTTCTGTTAATAAATCCTTTGCTTTTCATAGACTGTAGTCCTTGACTGTGATTATCAGCATCCCCATTCAACCTTCACACTAATGACTGATGAATGCCTTTCTGCAGATCTATAGCTAGTTCTGACAGAAAGGTACTTGTATGTTTTTTACTGGAAACACCTGTACCTAATTTAGTCATTCAGTTTTATTTTAATGCAATTGTGTTATATTCCATTTAAGTAAATACAACAATACCATTTCGTCTTCCTCACAAAACATTTTGGAAAGATCTTCCTACCTCTGTCTTCAGCGAGGCAGTACATTCTATCGAGCCACAAAAAGTAAGATGAAGAAAACTTTGAAAAAACCCAAATCTTCACTAGGATTTCTTTTTCCTACATCCTACAGTAACTTCTTAAAGTAACTTTTCATATAATAGTAAGACTTGAGTCAGTTGGCTAAACACAAGCAGTAGAGAAACTGATGTGCCTCAGGATACCCAAAAGCATCTCATCAGCACTGACAAAAAATGGGGTTTACACTTTTCTGGATTGCAGGAAAATACAAACAGATAGGCTGTCTTTGGACAAGCCCATATAGCAGCAGAAAACTGTTTAGTCAAGTCAGTCCCCACCTTGTCACCACTCACTGAAATAGAAAGATAAATATAGAATTGATCCTATGCCTTTTATGGAAATCTAATATTTTCACAGAAAAAAAAATGAAGAACTATGCATGTAGTCAGAATAATTTTCAAGACAGTAAAATTAAAAATTAGAAATAATTAAGATATGTTTCTTTTTTTTTTTTTTTTTCCTAAGGCCAGCTCAAGAAAGACTATATAACTGTGTAATTTTATTCTTCTCCAGGATTTCATTCATTTACTTCCCACCTACCCCAAAAGTTAATAGACTGAAATAAATTTAAAACTTTGGTATGAAGAGACATTACTAAAGTATGACTTAACAGTTCAAGAAACAGATTCAAGAAAACTTAATTTAGATAATTCTTATCCATTTCATAGAATTTTTCAAAAGGTTCTATTTTTTTGGCTTCTATAGCACAATCTTTAGTTCACACAAACAAAGATGTGCTTTGAATTCTTTTGAGATGGCAAATACTCTAGGAAAAATGTTCCATTTATGCTTGCTTTTAGAAGCACACTTTTTTTTCCTGTATTTCAAAATCAGAATCACATCGTTTATTTTTTCCCTGTATCTATACTGGTGTTTTACTTGAGACAATTAGTCCAATATGGATTCACTCTTCTTTGTCCTTGCAATGAAAGTTTTCTGTGTGCACCTCTCTTTCTCCTGTAGCTTTAGACTTTTAAGTTCTATCTTTATATATGTAGAAGGCATTATTCTTATAAACAGCATAAACAATTCTGTTCTCTTTATCTGGAATGTTCCAATTAACATTCTTAGGTGTTTCCTCTTTATCTAGCTAACAATTTCTCCATATCTATTATCATTTCAATAGTATCAATATGAATGTTTCTAGAGTATCAGTAGTGGGGCTCAGCATATTTGTTTCAAGCTGTATAGGATAATTTCAGAATTACTCTAATCTCAGAAAGCACTGGAAGAATTTTTTTTTTACTTTAACCTCAGGAAAATTACTTATCAGAGATTTTGCATTATTGTAAATGTCTTTGTGATCAGGGGTTTTGGCTACATTCCGTAGAACTGCCTTTTCTAACTTTTCCTTTACTTATTACTATATTGCTACATAATATGTTGTCTCCCAGTCTTCAAAGACTAAAAAAAGAAAAAAAATTCTAATAGAAAAAGAAAATCCTAAACAAATCAACAAGAGAAAATCGAAGGAGTACAATAGAAGATAACCTAACAATTTTTAGTTGGTATGAATAAAATCTACCTATGATTGTAAAAATATAATGAAAATCCAAGAGAGAATCTTTGTGTGAAAATGGAAAAGGAAATTGTTTTGAACTTGGCAGCTTAATGACTCTGGTTTATAATTGTTCTTTCATCTCTTCACTTTATTTCCTTTAGCTATTTGGGTGTGTTTTTCTTCTTCTTTTTTTTTTTTTTTTTCTCTTTTTTTTCCCTTCCCCAGAAAAAGAGAATAAAATTTAAACCAGAAAGTGTTTCTTAACATTCAAAATTATTTCATGATAAAATAGACTACTATGCAGAATATTTCTCTCACTTTTTGGATTAGCATTGCCATTGAAGGAATATGTTCCTTGTGAACATTAAGAGTCTAAAAGATCTGCTGGACAAAAAAATATTATTTAAAATATTTTATTTATATTATTTTACTAAGCCAGGTTTCACATTTCATGCCTTGGTGGTTTAAAAGTTGTTAATTGCTCTATTTTTCTTATCACAGGGGAACATGCTGAGACTTCCTGTCACTTATCTGCCTTCGAGGCCTCATGTACTGGACTTACATAATTTTTTACAGAGGATAAAATGCCGTTGTTTTCACACCACCAGAGAGCACTGTTGGATCATTAAGATTTGGCTTTTTTTTCATTCTAGACGCTAGCTTAAATAATGAGAACTAGGGATTCAAACAAAACTTCACTAAATATTCTTCCTTACCTCATGACAAATGTAATGAGCACATAAGGCATAATAAATCAATTGGCATCTTTGTATTTATAGTTCTGCATTCTTTCAACACCTTTCATTTTAAGTAATGAAAGGACAGTATTAAAAAAGTTACAACTAGTGATACAGTTTGTATTATTAGTTTTCATAAATTTTATTTTACTCACTAGTCCAGCTGTGACTTGTATCACAGGACAACTGCAAAGATCACTTCTGGTTCCTCATTCAGGGGAACAAAAACATCCCTTATTGCCACAGTAAATAACACAACATGGAGTTGAAGACCATGCTGCAAAAATACCTTGCCCCTGTGCCAATCACAGGTAATTAATGCAACAGACATGGCAAAGATCAAGGAAACTGTGTTCAAGGAGAAAAAAGGTCACAATGTCATCTTTAAAGGAAAAAGAAGAGAGTAGTAACCTGGTCTTCTAGTTTCAATTTTTTTTCAAAACTGAGAACTACAAATCTTCAGTAGGTTAGGAAGTCATTCTGCGTGTAGGTATATGCACTTGTGCCTATGTCAACATACACATGTATATAGCTTTGCATAAAATACACATATGTATAACACATTAATGTATTTTAAAATCTCTTAATTTTACAAGGAAGCTAAGCACCTTTCTCTATGGGGTTATGAAATTAAGCTTTACACAAAATTGATCAAGCATAGTTTTGAGACCTTCTTCATAACTCAAAAAGGAATTATTAAGTGGACCACAAAACTACTTAACCACTTGGTGTAGCACCATTTTAGCATTTCAGTATTGAAGCCATTTTCAGGTAATGTTTAGGATTTTTGTAATACAGGGGAATAAAGACTGTGTAAGGTCTTAACTTTTGCTTAGATTGAAAATGTTACATATAAATTTAAGTATCAAAATGCACTTTTATATTAAAACTTGGGGATTAAAAATGTTGGACTAATTGAAATGAATTTAATTAATTATGAGATTTCTAATGTAGTCACATAAGAAAAAAAAGTTTGTAGAAGTGCTTCTAGAAAATTAAATGTATTCTAGGAAAAATGTCTTCTAGAAAAATATATGCCATAGTTTTCTTACACCTAAACCTGATATTTTTTTGTATTGAGGAATATTTCTTATAGTACTAGGAGAAGACAATTATTCTAAAATTAATAATACTGAATGTCTTTATTCCACCCTTGATTATTCATTTTAATATAAGGAAATTATTCTGAAATTATAATGTATTGGCTGAGTGGCAAATTTTCTTACCATGTTGAGGCTTGGATATTCAAACACTTAAGTATCTATTCTACTGATAATTTCTAAATTTCAGTTGTAGCACACAACACCAAAAAAAAAAAAAAAAATGTTTTTCTTTCCTCAGCATACCTTATAGTAAACCCTAGAGTGAGAAAGACTGCAAAACCACCTTTCACTGTTTCTGCAATATAGGGTTTAACAGCCATTACTTTTTGATGCATCTGCTAAGTAAGCATTTTTCTTTCTCATCATCATAAAAAAAAAATCTACTCTGTAATGAGCTTTCTCCTGTTATCCACAACCAAGGTGATACAGACCATATTGAACTTTTTTGAGATTTTCCATTGGCATGCTTTTTTCCACAGTACTAATGCTTCTCCTTCTACTTGAGCTTTTATCAGATAAAATGTACATTGGAATTTTTGCTTGGGTAAGGACTTTGAAATATCTATATATTCAAATGAGAAACAGGACAATGATAATCTTCTTAACCCGTTTTCTTGATTATTGCATTTTCTGTTGCTGGAGGTTTTTCATATCTATATAATACATTATTTATGTTTTAAAATGTTTTTAAAGACCATAAAACTCAAAGTAGTGAAAATAGGTTGTCTATAAATAACAGAGCAGAATCATAGAAATGTTAAGGTTGCAAAAGACTGCTGCCACCTCCCTGAACACCCTGTTATCCAGTGTGTTCTTGGTATCCAACCTGAACCTCTCATAGCACATCTTGACACCATTTCCTCTTGTCCTGTTCCTTGTCACCCAGTAGAAGAGACTGACCCCCACCTTGCTACAGCCTCTTTTCAGGTAGTTGCATAAACCAATAAGGTCACCCCTAAGCCTCCTTTTCTCCAGGCTAAACACCCCCAGCTCCCTCAGCTGCTCCTCATCAGACTTGTGCTCCAGAGTCTTCATCAGCTCTGTTGCCCTTCTCTGGATGCACTCCAGCACCTCAGTGTCTTTTTTAAAGTGAGGGGCCCTGACGCTGTTGAGCCAGGGATGGGCGAAATGACTCTTATGATTTTAGAAAGTAAACTGAGTGTTTATTCAAAAGCACTTCTCTCTTTTATAGAGGACATAGTGAACATTAATCTATTGGTCTTAAAGTAAAAACATTTCACCTGATTGGTACACTGGACTTAGGTCAATCATATCTATAAACAATATTAATAGAAAGCAAGATAATAGATTGTTTACATTCCTCTCGGACTTTTCCCCAGGCTTAACCTGGCAGAAGTCTTTCTCTTTTTCTCTCTGACTGAACTGAGAATATCCACAGGGCCCATATCTAAGAACAGGATTTTAGGTATGGCCTTTTCTTGCTGTGAAGGTGATTAATCATTGGAATAATATATACAAGGAAGGTGAGGATTCTCAACTGTTTGACATCTTATAGAGACTGAACACTTCTTGAGAACATATATTTTAATTTAAATGCAGAATTTTCTTATGTCTACGTGTCTGCATCTGAGGATTTTTAACCTTAAAATCTCTGTGATGGCTACAAGGTAACAGGTGAAGTAGCAGCAAAATCAGCATTAAAAAAGTTATATCTGTAGCTCAAGAGATTTTACTGTCTACCTCTTTCCAGATACATTGTGTAAGTGCAAACCAAGATCTTGATGTCAATAGAAATTTTGGTCAGAGTTTGAAGGACACCATTTCAATCATGGTTAAATTCACTGGTTTTGAATTATGAAAATAAGAACCCCAAAATTGCTTCATGACAATTCTTTTAAAACCACACCCCTCTCTCTTCAGTAGAACTTAAAATCAGTAGTTCTATTTAACTTAAACTGAACCTCAGCTGTATACACAACCCCTGCCACTTTAATTTTGATAAGCAGTAGATGAGAGTAGTGTTTACAGGGAAGCCCAGTTCAGTGAAGGTATTTCTAAAGACAGCTCAGATCCTCTGACAAGATTTGTTCAATTTATTGAAGCAATGAGCTATGTTTTAAGAGAGTTTAAAAGTAAGAACAAAGGACCTTCTGCTACAGGCTAGTCTATCATCTCCTTTTTGCCTTGTGTGATCACAACAGGTCTCATGTTCTTAAGTCAGGTTTTAATATCCTTCCCTAGTAATTAATGACTTGTTCCAGTAAGGTCCTAACTCTACATTTTTACACTACCCTGTGGGACTGGTAAGTTTCTGTTATAATAACTTATTTCTCCTTTCTGAAAATCCTTTCTCAGTAATGGCATTAAAATTAAAATTTTCTCCACATCACTTGTGAAAATCAAGTATTAAAAAGAATCTTAATAAGTGCAATCATACTTTAATCCAAAACCATTCTTAGTAAAGCTTTTTAATCAAAATTCTTTCAGAATGGTGGCAAAAAATAAGACTAGATTTATGAACTTATTTAAATGACTTCACAGCAAAAATAGGTCAGTGGGATGCAAAAATCCCACTGTTCTTATCCAACTAACTTTGTCTTTTGCTTTGAAACTTTGTATTAATTTGATACTTACGAAGTCTTTAAATTAGCTTTTACTCAATAAGCCACTTATACATTCTTAGGTAAAGACCTTCACACTGATTGCAAAATCTGCTAGCTTGAAGAAATTATAATGGTAAAGTCATCACATTTTGAAAGAATAAAATTATGTGCAATTTGCATTTGATGTAAAAGTTAAACAGACAGCCTTTCTAAGCAAGCAACTGCACTGACACTGTTGAGACATCTGAGTCTTGCTGAAGTATTTGTGTGTTTCTGAGTCCATGATCCTCTCTAAAACACTAAAATGCACTGTCCACTTGTCTCTTCTGTTTTTGTTGCCATCTGTTTTTCTGCTATGCTCTAGGCAAGTAAAAAGCTTGTCACCTTGACCCTTTTAGAAATGTTAATGACTCCATATTGAAGGACAATATTTCATAAAATATAGAGAAACACTGTGAATATAACTTCTAGAGCATGCAAAAGTTTAAAAGATATTTTAAAAATGCTCTGTGTTCCTGTAGAAACCCATTTATTATAATATGTATGTTCTTTAAATTTTACACAGTGAATCATCTAATTATAGGAATGCAGAACATTTCTAAACTAAAAATTTCTTAACTAAAAAAATCACTTCCTACAAACACTGCATAAATGAACGCTAGTAGAACAATGAAACAGTCCCATTCCTTTAATTTCCCTTTTAGGTTGAAAAGCTTTTGTCTTCTCCAAATTTAAAGGCATTGTATTCCCTTTCCTAGTGCAACACTTGCTTCCGTAAGTTGTTATAAATCTTCTGTAAAATGCTAAGCAGCAGAGAAAAGCCTAAAGGAAGCTCAGTAACCTAAAATAATATCTTCATGAAAGAAAAAATTCATCTTACAGATTAAAGTATATAAAAATGCATAGCTTAACAGTTTATAAATTCAGTACTCTAGCTGTCAAATTTCCTTTTGACACAGCTAGGGCCCATTAGAGAAGCATAGTATTTTACACAGCAAGAACTAAGCATATATCTCCAATAACCCTTAATGAATGCATCTGTGATTTATCTTAAAATTTTAATGAATTAAGGACTTATTTCCTACTTTGCATGGACTGGTCTAACAATTTATCTGAATTGTTGTTACCTAGTTACAGAATTAGTTCAAGGGGGCTATGGAAACAAAATATTTTGTAAAAAGCATCCACAGTACTATAGTCACTACTTAAGGGACACAAATTAAAAGTCCCATTTTCATTAGTATGCTGGTCTTGGCTGAGATAGAGTTAATTTTCTTCACAGTGGCTGGTATGGGGCTGTGTTTTGGATTTGTGCTGAACAGAGTTGGTAACACAGAGATGTTTTTATTATTGCTGAGCAGGGCTTGCACAGCACCAAGCCATTAACTGTTTTTCGTATTGCCCTGCTGACAAGGATGCTGGGGCTGTGTGGAAGGTTGGGAGAAGACACAGCCAGAACAGGTGACCCAAGGGATATTCCATACCATATGACATCATGCTTTGTATGTTAAGCTGGGTGAAGAAGAAAAAAAGGGGGGACATTTGTACTGTTGGTGTTTGCCTCTCCAAGTCATCATTAAGCAAGATGGCATCCTGCTTTCTTGTGGGTGGCTGAACATACGCCCCTGGGAAATACCTCAGAACCAACTGTTTCAGGATTCCTACTGAGTAAAAATATATTTTTTTAATATTTTAGATTGTTTGACTGACAACAGTGCAAGACTATCATAAAATTGCTATATGAAGGCTCCTCTTTTCCCAGGTACCAAACTCTTATGATCATGATAGCATTACTTTTAGAATCATTTATCTCTTGTGTTGCTCCCATTAACTCTTAAAATATTTGAGGAAAGAAGATGGGCTGGCTATCTAAACAGGATTCAGAATACAGCTCTCAGCAGCAGAGATCTACTCAGGAAAGGCAATTCTGAATGAGCATAACATCAGTCATCCATGAATATTTTAGACTTAACCATCTTATCCAACAGTCCAGAAAACCTTAAGCACTCAAAGAGGATTTCTGTCTCTAACCTAAGTACCAGACACTCACTCTGATGATATTTAAGTGGCAAAGATTTCATCCTTGTGTTTTTTCAAATTAATGTTTATAACAGTGTTGTTATTATTTTAGAAAACATGTATTTTAATATTTTTATTATAGGGTATTTTCTGGACTCTGGAAAAGCAGCAATCTCTTCAATACTGTAGAGAAAATGGAAAAGACTAAAGCCAGCAAACAGTCTTTAGGAAGGTATGGATTCAGATCAAGTAGACCAAGCTGGAGAGTGCACTTGGATAGCCCATGCCAGTTTTTAACCTCTAATAAAAAGCTTTGACACTAGCATGTCCTCCTTGTGTGACTGCAGAAGAAGAAAACCTGGGATCTAACAAGATGGAGCCAAATGTGTGACTTAAGTCTCTACATGAATAAAATTGCAACAGCCTTTGGATCTTATTTCCCAGAGACATTTTGCTTCATTCTTGTGTTAGTGCCAAAATTCATTTTAGTGCATATCCTGTTACAAACATTTTGGGTGTCAACTGCTGTGAATGTCAATGTTAGAAACCTAGATCTCACTCTTCACTGCAACTTACTCAGCAGGACTGGGAATCCTTCTTCCTAAGCCAAGACCTTTGGCAACACAACATTGTGCTCTTTGGATTCTGTGTATAGTTAGGTCTTGATCATGTGAGGACATTTCATCGATGTTCCCAATAGAGATATTGACAGGAGATAAGAGTTAGCTCCAAGAATAGGCATACAGTGAAACCTCTCTATTGGTGAGATTCAGGTATTTGGGTGGTTTGTTTTTTTGAAGAACGATGGTGGGTTTGGCTTTGGTTTTGTTCTTGTTTATTGTAAATATATATGTATATGTATATATAGTTGCTGTACATTTGTTGCAGCCTTATATATCATCTCAAATTAAAAAAAAAGGATTTATTCAAAAATCCAGAGTATATTGTCTTTATGCTCTTAGTTTGCATTCTACTATGGCCTGAAGCTTATGCCTCTTGTAATCGACATTGTTCAGTTTTTAAAGAGGCACTAAAATACAGTGGAATATTAATAAAATATTGAGGTGCACTTCCTAAAGATTTCGAGGAAAAATTCAGTAAAGTGAACATGGAAAAGATTAAAATTTTGTCTTTATTTAATGAGGCACAAATTAAATAAAGTATCTGCAATCTAAGATAATTCAAATGTTGTACAAGTCTATTAAAAGAAAATTAGTTTAGAAATCAAAATATATCACAGAGATTTCATTTGTTGCTATGCTGTCACTAACAAACTCTTTTTTTATGTCTGTACATCTGAACAACAGTACCTGGATCCAGACAAAGGCATAATATCATTAAGCTAAAGTTCACAAAAGGCCAAGTTACCACTGTTTTTCAGTGATTACTGAATATTAATGTCCTTTCGGCTTCAAATATATTAATTTTATGCTACAAAATCATTTATCTATATAATTATTGGGAAGGGGTTTTAAATTTTGTTCTTGAACTGACTCATTTATATTTTTTTTTTCCATTTCATTTCAAAAAACTCAGATGAACAAGGATGCATGCATATATTTTTTTAGGCAAGTCAAATAATTCCTTTTGTTTTCAGTGCTATGAGCTGTTTAAAAATACACTGTCTCTCATCAGGTGTTGGCACTCTTCAGGCATGTAAGTCATGCTACCATTGCTGTTTGCACACCTGCATGACTGGATGTGCATTAATCACCTGGTCAAACACATTCCTTTTCATTTGATAGGCACACATCCCTTTGCTTGATGGATGACACAAATTGTCTCCATTCACATCATCCGATAGATAAACTCTTGTTATATTAAGTGTGTATCAACTGCATGATAGAAACCCCTTCCTCACTTGTGCTAACAAGTGAGGTGTATGTTCAATAACTTTTTTTCTCCAAAAAATATGCGGCCTCTTTCCTAAGAATGTAATAAAGAATAAGTTCTAGACAGGGTTATTAGCAGTTTTGCAGAAAAATGAGATTGAGAATTTGTGAATTAATGGAGGGAAAAAGCTGAATTCTCTTTGCTGTTAATTTCATAGATGGCAGGATAAGACTTAATTTGTGATAATTTTTGAAGCTTGTGGTGTTTGGGTTGGGATTTTCTTTTTCATAAATAATAAATAAGTAAATAAATAACACACTGCAATACAAGCTGTGCAAGGAAACCCTAAAGTTATCTAGAAAGAAAATTTTTAAACTAATCTTATAAAGTCCTAACAAAATAATATGACATTACCAGTAGTAGCACAGTGCTGAATAGGAAACTTTCTGTTCATTACAGACTGCCAAATCTGCCATAACTCTGAGCCATTCCTGTTTGTTTTTAACCTCTATTAATTATAAAAACACAAAGAAGAAATGAGCAATTTCTTCTTGCAATAAGTTAGATAGAGGGTGCTTTGATATATGTATGCAAAGCACAGAGAAGAAGTAAGGTATAAACAGTGTTAAAACAAGATCCAGTGATTGAAATTGTGAACTAGAACTAGGTTTAAATTTCCCAGCAACTATTTCTTATGGCTTCATGGATTTAGCCAGAACTGGGGAAAAAAAAAAAATTGTTGATATTCTGTTCTGGGTCACCTTGTTTTGTGCATTTCTTTCTTGATCTCCACTGGCTTTGCTAACATCTGAGTCTTGTTTTAAGCTTGCTGATTGCATTGAGTTTGCATTTGCTACGCAATAAGCCAGCACTAAGAAGGATTTTGATCTTTAATCTGGTTCAAGGGATGCTAAGCAGCTCTGATTGCAGCCATAGGCAATACATGTACTAATGAGATTGAAGGACAAATTAAAATAAATAATGTTTGAGTAAATCACTTTGTCCTAGTTAAACACATTTAACAATTTCACTTTCCCTTGCAAAGCAGGTTTTAAAGAAATTAACAGGTTTTGTTTTCTTCTGATGTAAGTATAATTAATCTTTTTCCACAGAGGAAAACTAGCATCATTGAAGTTGTGTTTTTCCTGAATGCATTACAATAGCTTCAAACCTTTTGGGTAGAAAGCTGAGGAGAAGTCACAGATCTGTAAAATATAATGCTGTATTTATTGCCAAAGGCAAAGCACGGGAGACTGGTTAAATCTTCCTTAACAATCATACTTCACAGGAGTAATGATATTTTAGGCCTTTTTACTAACAGTAGTTCCTGCAGACAGACATAGCAACTGTATACAATTTTCATTGCTCTAAGAAATAATGTCTAATAATGAATTAGGTAGAGAAAGAACAAGGAAATCAGTTTGATTTGATCTGGTCATTTTAGTAATATTCCACCTGCAAATATTTATTTTTTAGGGTAATATTTTCATGATGTCCTGTATTAGAAGAAGAGAAAGCTAAACAATAAATTAAAAAAATTGTCTGGTGTAACTAGGGGAAAAGCTAGAAAGGATAGAGCATATGGTTTAAACAATATATTACAAGAAGGAAATTAGTAAAGTAACTAATATATTTCAGCAGGTTATCTGTGTTAAATAAAAACACCTGATAATCTGATAGACTAAACCCTGTTGGGCCACAATTTCAAGTAGATAAAAAATATAAACGTTACACCTTTTGGAACCTACGTTCATCAGTTACTTCTCTGCATGTGAATATGTTTGAATAGTTCAATGTCTATAAAATATGAAATGTCAAAGCAGCATGTGCATTTTTTCAAAACAGAAAAAAGGTTACAGAATACAGGATTCGGAATTTACTTCTACATTATATAATTCACTTCTAATTATAGAATTTAGAATTCAATACTGCATTACTGCTAAGATTTTTTCTTTATCATAGTGTTAGAGATAACTGAAGGCTAGATAGGTCAGGCAGAGTAGTTTTGATAACTACAAAAACAAGGTTGTGGCTGGTGAACTTTATATCAGCAACTTTGTAGTATAATATAATCTTTATGTACCAATACCAGAGTTAAAATACTTTCTTGGCCACTAAAATCAGCATGGATAACAGGGAGAATTTACATATGGGACACTATTTATTTTATCAACTTTCACTGTAATTAATGAATCCTGATATCTCCAAAATGTGTTTTGATCAACCAGTTCATAAAACTGCTGATTTTTCATTATTTTCTAAAATTAACATTGATTTGGCAAAATTTGTAAATTGTTAGAAGACAGAAAAATGTTGCAATGGGTATATCACATTATGCAGTTATGACGTGCTGAAAGCATTAAATATAGACAAGTTACAACACCCAGTAGCCTAGGTACCCTAAAAATTTAATAAGCTATAGCTGTGGGCAAGAATCTAGCAGCTGCAGGGACAGAGAAGGAGGAAGTTCTAATCTATTGGCAGCATGTATTTTGTTGGCAAAAGTAATGCATCTTCATAACTGTTCTTTCTGATTCATTATTGAAAGTTCTCACAACTTTTCATCTAATGCCTATATCTATTTCTTTTTTTTTTAGTATCTTTTGCCACAGTTGCAGTACACAAAAACTCATACTCCAAAAAATCTTATTTCAGTGATTAGGAATATTAGGGGGCTGAATATTAATTCCTTAATATTCTGAACATAGTCCTCGCTTCCCAATAAACTTCTTTATGACCATTAGCTCAATCTTCTTGAACAGTATATCCTTTTCACAGATATTCAGTAGGCAAAAGCTATGTTCTGGATATAGATATTGGAACAAGATGCTATTTAAAGAAAATCATCAGTTCAGTCTTATGGTAGTCATGCTTAACAGTCAATGCATAAACAAAAGTCACAAGACAGTCTTTTAGCTATTTATTCAGATCTATGCTTCAACTTTATTCTCCAGTCCTGCTGGATTAGATCACATATACTGTTAGCCTAGAATTCTTACAGCACATAGGTTTTCTTTCTTACCACAGCAGTGATATTTGGGATTGCAGACCAAAAAGTGGTGTTCTTCATATTTCTGACCAACCTGGAATCTACTTTAGCTGAATGTGAAAGAGCCTGAGTCTTTATAACCAACCAGAGTTCTGAAAAAAAACCGTGATATATCACTAGTTATATTATGATGTTGTGATTTCAGAATCTAGGTTGTGCACTGTGAATGAAGAATTCAGCTTTTGAAGTTGTTAGAAAATTCCCATTACAGAAGTCACTCATTCCAGAAATACTTCCCTCACATTAGGCTGATGCTGCAAGAGATGAACAGACTTTCCTGCTGCAGTTAAATTCTCCCTAGAAGCACAGCTTTTTCTTGTTCAATTTATATAAAACTCTATCTTGGCTAGAGAGTACCTGTGCTTAAAGATACAAAGGAAAAAAAAAAAAAGAAAAAAGCAAAAAAGCCCCTTTTGTATGTTTTTGGGTTTTGTTGGTGGTTTTGTTTGTTTGTTTTTTAATTTATTTTTTTATTTAGAGGAACAGTATCAATACATTTTATTAACTGAATTGCAAAACAGAGAGTCAAATTTCGAACACACTAGTTCACAACTGTTCATATTTTTTCTCAGGGACATGCACTTTAAATTTGATGGGAAGCAAAGGGAAGGTTAAGTTGTCTATATGGAAATCTCTCAGTTCATAGATGAAATGCAATAACTTTAACAGCATACACTGCAATGTGGCAGAGAGAATAAAACTTCTTAAAAAGCTGTAGAGTAGAAAATATTATTTTTCAAATTTGTAGTGTGATGACCTCAGGCAACACCCATCCAGCCTTTTTCTCAGTCTCTTCTCCAAAGAACAGAGAGAAAACAAAAAGATGAGAAGACTAATGGATAGACAAAATGACAGTTTAATAGAAAAAACAAAGGCTGTGCATGAAAGATGAAGGGAAAAGAAAAGAAATTACTTCAAAAAAGGAATTCATTCACTACATCTCATCAGTAGGCAGATGTCCATCTGCCTCCTGGAAAGCAGGGCCACATATTACAGTTGCTTGGGAAGACAAATGCTACAATCAGTAACATGTCCCTTTCCTCTCTCGTTTCCTGAGCATTTATTCCTAAGCACAGCATGATATGGTATGGAATATCTCATTGGTCAATTTGGAACTGCTGCCCTGGCTTTAATGCTCCCAGCCTCCTGCCTATCCTCAGCCTACTCACTGGGGCACTGGGCAGAGGAAATGAAGATGAAGGAAGGGAGGGAGAAAAACTTGACACTGTGCAGGTACTGTTCTGTAATAGTCAAAAATCACTGGTGTGTTATCTACAGTGTTTTAGACAGAAATTCATAGCACAGAATGCTATGGGCTGCTATGAAGTAATTTGATTCCATCCCAGTCAGACCTAGTAAGAAATTCTGTCTTCCAAAAATGATCAAGGTAGGCTGTGATTTATAGAGAAATTTCGATTGGGACTTTTATTAGTTCTCATTATGCTTATTTCTACAGTTGCAAGAATGATTTGTGTTAGAACTATTTAAAAAAAAAAATTAATTCTATATTTGAGGGAAAAAGTCCTTCCTAAAGTAAAACCTTAAAAAGGCTTACAGCTGAGCAAACAAGTATGAGATAATCAAAACGTTCATAATTTTTTGGCATAAACTCATGCACTAATGAATGAATCTATTGCGTCTGGGAGTTACACAGAACAAATATCAGCATTGTCTCTCATGCATTACTTTACGTAGTTAGGCTAACATCTCATTAAAATTCATGACTGTATTTACAAATGAAGACCACACTTTTGATCTTCCAGCCATTGTAAGCATTATCTACAAAAACAGTGGAAACACCAGACCTACAAGGAAATCCAAAATATGCAAAGGTTTTATCAGAAAATACAGACATTATGTTTCCTGTCAAATCAGTAGAGTAAAATTACAGCTATTTTCAAAATAAATGAAAATTCTCACTTTATGATTAATCTTATGCTAGGAGAACAATAAAGAAAAAAGATGGTAAAATGGAAGAAAACATAGTCAAAATGAGATGGACTTTGTTGAAGTATAAGACTTCTAAGATATCAGTCTAACCCCAGGTTCATACTCACTGGAAAAAATATCTTTTCAGACTACAAGTACATAATGTTAATATTTATATTTTAATGGGGTTTTTTTTTATGAAATTCATCACCAGCAGTAAAGAACTCCTTAACTATGAGTACTAGAATCAATCTGTGCATAATTCCTGTAGGGAAACTTCACCTAAACAGAAAAAAAAATCTCCTTGCCACATTATAAAAATCAGTGAAAGTACTAACACTTTAAATTGCATAAACATAGAATAGATCTGCTGTAAGAGGTGAAATTATTATCCCTTTCACAGAAAGGGAGTGCTACATCACTCCTGAGCTCATGAAGGGGTACAGTGGAAGGGCAATACCTTGCTCACTAAACAGAATATGTACAATCATCAGAGAACAGAGTTATTTTCTTTTCCTTCCAGGGTCCATTTCCAAATACTCCTGCTTTCCAGCACTGTTCACAAAGCCACCAAATCTGGAGTAAAATTAATCTCTGGTAGAGCAAGTCCTAGAGATACAGTTTCTCTACTGTACCTGTCTTTTCCTTGATTGTTTATACTTTAGAAAACAGGGACAAAAGATTCAATGGTCTATCAGATATAAATTCTACAGTGCTAGAAGAATGACAAAAAGTGACAAAAAGTAGAATACTATCCTTCAGATTCAATGAATCACAACAATTTAGAGAACATTAGATGTAAATTACATTAAATTTGACTAATGTAAAAAATGTTACTTTCTACATTGACTTCTAATTTAAAAAAAAATTCAACTAAATTTCAAAACATCTAGGAAACATTGTAGATGTAATTTGAGCAGCTTCTAACTCAGTCAAAGAAATAATTCAGGAAAACAGCTAAGACTAAAAAATCATTTAAGTAGATAATTATTTAATCAGAAAAGTAGCTTTCAATTTGTATATGACATATAAACAATGATTTTATGGTCAGAAAATAGAAGTTTACTCATTTTATTATTGGGAAGAAAAAGTGCCAATACTAAGCAATGCACTAGCATAATAATAATCCTCTCTTTTTGTGTTTATCAAGTTTTGAACTGAGCACCTACTATGAAAAAAACACTAATTAAAACTCTGCAACAGCATCCAGTTTATCGATGATCATAGAAGAAAGGCTTACTATCATGATATGATTTGACAGTATGTGCTATTGACCAAAAGCCATATTTACATCACTATGTTGAGCTATAAATTAAAGTATTTTCTTATTCTTGTTCACAGTTATTGAGTGAAGACCCTCTTAAAATATCAAGGAGATTACATTTCTACAGTTTCCTATTGCCAAAGATTTTTCTTAAGCCTCCTCTCTCCTGTTCTTTGTTATAGCTTCACTTCCATACCATCAGGAAAAGGTATTTTCAAGGAAGAATCAGAGGACAGAGAGTAAAAGTCACTTTGATCCAACTACCACCTAGGATTAGATTTGCTGTTTTAGAAAGGTTGTTTGAGGTAGTTTTACCTTCACTCTCCTCACAATTTAATGGAACATTTTTGTGGCCATCAGCACTGCTCCATTTCACCCTTTGTTGTTTGGTACTGATCTTCCACTGGAAAATCAATATTGTAGGGACCATCCTGCATTTTACTCTCACAGTGGAATGATAGCAAAACCTAAGAATGACAGTATTGAAGAATTATATGTCTATCTGATAAGTAGGAGGAGTAATATTCAATCCTCTAAGAATTGGCAAAACTTCAGAAATTAATGAAATGTGCTTTTTAAAAATATGTAAATAATTGCCCATATGTGGTTTGTATTAATTTCAATTTTTGTAGTCAAATAACATCTGCTATAAACTTATTTCTAAAAAAACCCTGAATCCATTGTGATGATAATGTAACAAAGCATGGGTTAAAAAAGTGACAGTAAATCTTAAAATCATTCTGCAAGACAAGTCCATATGAAACCAGCTTTTCTCTGCTGAGTATAACAAACAGTTTTTAAATGAATGAGTGAAATTTATGTGACTGTATCAGCTACCCAAATGCTGTATGACTCATTGGGAAGTTGTCACAGTAAAAATTCTGCCTACTTTTCTAGGAAATGGCAGGAAGCAGATCACTTTGTGAGGATTCATTTCATTTATTGCAAAATATTTCCATGCTCTGGTTGTAATTTATAGGAAAGATTCTGGAAAATTAACTTTATTGAGTATCAATGCAAGTATTTGAAAGCTATTTTACAGTGGAATTATTTTCATGTATGACTTGAAAAAGGTGATTATTTAGTTTCTCACAAGTAATTTTTTTCTTTTGCCCAATATGATGATACAACAAGGTATTCGTGAACATCTTATGAACAGAATATTTGCAGATTTTAAGAAAATTAAACTCATACCAGATGATTTTAGTAATGACTTGGACAGCAGCAGTAGTAAATGATAAATAAAGAAGTCACAAATTAGCAGACATATTTCAAAATTAGTTTTCCTGAGTAATATTTAAAGTAGCTATCTGTGTCACATTTTGTTCTTATATAAAATTAAAAAGATACATAATATGTATTAAATAAATATTAAATATATTAAATAAATTATTATATCTAAAATAATTTACTCTTATCTGCTGAATAAATTGTAGATATATATAAGAGCATTCCTGACAAGAGTTCTCCAGCTAATCTTGATTCATGGTGCCACTTTAAGAATGGCTAGTAGAACTGAGACCATTTTATCTTTTCCTAAATGTGTTTTGAAGTTTATGGTCATTGAAAAATCCATGGAAATAAATTGGTGAAGTTAATGATATATTCAGGTCTCATAAAGAGTATCAAAGCATTATGGTGACTTAAATTCCTCTAGAAACAAGAGATGAGATGGAAGACTTTGCTAGCATGTCTCAGTTTTTTCTCATTCAGATAAATGTGTTCATATAAACAGAGAAGAATATTATAACATCAATCTATAGTTGCTCTAATACTTTTTGTTAAAGGACGTTAGGCACAAGGCTGTCTCCAACAGAACCATTTCAGGACTCTTCTGACAGGCACTGGAGCCCATTTCCTCAGTGACCCGGGGTTTTGCCCAGGCTGAGGAACACAGTTGCCACTTTCCTGTTTGCAGGCAGAACCCAAAGTGAATTTCAGTACATATCCCAGAGACACACACAGTCACACACATGCAGGACAGTGGTACAGCCAGCCACACAGGCTGGCACAGACAAGGCAGTGCCTTCAACAGTACCTGCATACAGGACTCACAAAAATAAAGACACAGACAGCCAAATCCATCCCTGGCTGAGGCTGGATTTCACTGATGCAGGCATACACATAAAACTCTCTGGATGCACAAGCACAGGCATATTTGTGGCTCCCCTGAGTACTTACATAGCCCCTCTGTCTGGCACCCCTGCCTTCATCCCAGCCCCCTTACTTATGGTTCTACTCACCTAGTAATCCACCTTGCTGCTGGCTGTACACACACAGCACTTGCACAGTCATCCCACAGGCACCCCACAATCATGGCTTGTCGGAATCCTCTGCCCACCTAGCACCTGTGGCCCAGCCTGAGGCTCTCCTGCTTGCTTGCTGGTTCAGCTTGAGGTTTTCTGGCAAATGTCTATGGACAGCTCAAGCACTCCTTGGAGCTCCAGCAGCCAACACCCACACATGGGCAGTATCCTGAGGACCTGCTACAGCTGCCAGCACTGAGATCCTCAATCACACCAGTGAGCCATTATCTGTTTTTTGGGATATGTACCATTCCTACCCCATTGCTGGAGGTTAACAACCTCCACTTCCTCCAGGAGCTAGCTTCAAGACTTCAATCTCTCTCTCATAGCTGACCACAGGCCAGAGGCACGCACACCCTCCATCTGACTCCAGCCACTGGCACCAGCTTTTGCTCACACACAGAGTCCTCATAAGGAGCTGGCACATTGTCCTTGCAGAGCACACTCACACAGGATAGAGAATGATGCTGTGCAGAAGAAGAAGCTACAAGAAGGTAGGATAGACTGTGGATCAGACACAGGACTCAGATTACTGTATTGACCAATTCCATTTTACAACAGGCCTCTTGTAGCCTTTTCCATGTGTTTCCCCCTTAACTCTCTGATTTGCTTCTTTCATCACACAGTCCCACTGATACCCTCAAGCAGCCCCTCAGGTTTGCAAAGTCTTTCTTTGCCTGCTTCTTGGTAATGGTCCATTCATTAATGCTACTACTGACCATCTCCTTGTCTTTGCCTCCATATTGGCAGTCAGTTTTTATCTCTGTATATTTTGTCTATGGCTTTCTTCTTTGCCTTAGTATTCCATTTGACAATGTCCTTAATCAGATAATACTATGGAAATAAACATTTCTGTATTCCATCTACTTTTACCAGCTTGTGTTTCTGGCAATGTTTAATATTATCTGGTCCGGTTTGTGTTTGTCTATGATATTCTGATTGAATATCCAAGGTGTTATTACTGGCAACTATACACTATATTTGAGCATGAGCTTTCTGCTTTATTTCCCTGGCTCTGTATTTTTTCTATGAAGGTCTCAAGAGGATGTGGCTCTAGATTCCCAAGAGGAAAAATTGAGACCTTAAGAAATAGGGACAGGAATTTCATGAATTAAGGAGTCATATATTTTTATTAAAATGTCTTACAGGGATATTGTGTGTTTTCAGGTGGTGGTGATGAAGCAAATAAAATTCCAACATTTTCCCCTTATTATTTGATTAATCTTTCTGGGTGAATTTTATCTCACTATTTTCTCATGTTACAATGAAATTAATTAATTGAAAAATTCTCAGTTAAGTATTTAATAAGGGTTAACAACTTAGAGAGAAGTAGGCATGGGAAAAAGGGACTTCTCTTTTTGCAACTCAGAAATTCTTCAGGTAATAAAAGTATGAGTCCAGTATCAGTTTTTTCAAGAAAATAAAAATAAAGGTATTCTGAAATATTAAGATGTTATACTCCTAGGAATTTGAGAAAATAACTAAGAAAAAGAAGTAACCTCTTGTCAGGATGTTTAAACTCATAGGTGTGATTCCCTTCTTCTGCTATAACACTGCATTAGTTGAAAAAATAGTTATTTTTAAAGTTAGCATTCTAGATTAAGGAGGTCTTTATTGCAAATCTTAGATGAACACAAAGAACAGTCTTATGTGCATACTTCTACAGAAAAGGTTCATTGAGAACCCATAAAGTACATGCATCCAAATAGAAAAAAAATACTCTCTGCTTCCATCTCCTGGTGGAGAGATACAAGCAGAGTTTCATTTGCATAAAATTTTTATTCATAATTCCTTCAGTGACACATGGGAGTGATCATCACTATACACAAACTCATAATTAGTTGAGAATTGGAATTGCATGGAGAGAGGTGACAAGGGATTTCTTTCATGTAGCTAAAAGAACAGCTGTGAGGCAAGGACTCACAGATGTTGAAGCATCCTGCAAGTTATTAGTTGTCAGGCTCTGCAGACGATGTGCTATTGAGAGGTGAAATATAGGTGTTTCTTAAATGAATCTACAGAGGGCAGAAGAAGAGCTAAGTGAAATCCATTGATAATTTTCCTGACATTTTTCTAGCAGGATAACAAAGTCACATTTCAGTGTTTCAAGCCCTCTTATTCATTAATAGCAAAGGAAGAATGGACCTTAGTTAATCAGGAAAGGTGGTGTTTGGCTGTTTTGGTTTGTTTATTATTTTTTTAATCTCACAGATATTCCATCCTAATCAAAAACTTGTCATAGTGATTTTTTTGAGAAAAATTCATTTTGATTGAGAAAATTAGTAATTCAGAATTTCAGAATTTTTTAAAAGTTTCTCTTGCTACAAATTTTTGTAAAATATTAACTTGTGTTTGACGAACTGTCAGCATTTTATGAATCACAGACTGCATCTGTATTATGAAGTTATTTCACTGCTTTATTCCAGTGCTCTAGTCTCCTTATCATACCTGCAGGGATGTGTATTCCCAAGCTCTGTCCAGGAAGAAGCTTACATTTTTTTGACAGGGAAGCTGATCAGCTGTACACACCCATATCTACCTAACAGACAATATAGGTAATTGTGTTTCTCCAGCATGAAAGCATCTTCCAATACAAAGCTACTTTTCTCCACTCAGTGCCATCCTTCACATGTTGCATACTTCCATGCTACTTGTGACAATACACCTGTCAGAGTTTCAGCACAGTGTAAGAAAACAATCCGGAGAGTTGCAGAAGCTTTCTCATTAGTCATTTTTTTGTCCTAGGTATCAGCACACAAAAGCTGGTAGAGATCAACTACCTATAGGGACCTTGTATTGTTTCAAATCTTGCTGTCAGGAGGATTCCCAACAGTATTACAAGGAGGTCACTTGCCATATCTGCCATATGGTCAACACTTTGCAGATGGTTACTGCCACTCTCAAATTCTTGTTATGAGCACGGGGGAACACAGACTGTGTGCAGAGCCAAGAATTTATTGTTAATGCAGTTAATGTTTTAACAGTGTAAATAAAATACAGCAAGCAATTCTTGTTAGTCCAGTTTAATTAATTTTAACATTGATAGTCAAAATTATGTAACCAGTACCATAATAATGCATTTAAAATTGTCATTTTCCAATAATATTTAGATCTTTCCTATTGTTTCCTGTATGTTGTTCTCACTCTTACAATGTTCCTCTAGTCTTAGGTTTAATGGTGCTAGCTGGTCTTCCTCAAAAAGACTTCACAAAGAGTGTGGGTGAGTTATGACAAATCATCTTGACTTCTTCCTCTAGGAAGATTACTATGTTCATAGTGGAGTACTTCTTCCTACTCATATTTGAATCTGGTTTTAATTTAGTTGTGAATATTTTTTAGGACAATCTGCTCCATTGCTCTTTCTTCATTGCTGAAAGTTCCAAAGTCACTTGTGGTTCCAGTACCATCCTTAAGTATAGCCTCATATGAGTCATCTCTTTGATGTAGGGGATCAAGAATGACTCACCAGAGAGTGATGGTTCATTTGGATGGTCTCCAAGTTCAACACTTCTGCATTAATAGGTGCTAAACTGTGACTACTAACTGAAAAATAAGGGAGGAATTCCCTAGGTGAAATTTATGTTTTGTCATTAAGTTGTACAAAATATAAGCATGGTGTAAGCTAGAGAGGCTAAATGCAAAAGGATTTAAAACTCTTTTTTTATTTAATTATGTGTTGATGTGCACTACAAAATAGATATGCCAAGACACAAAATTTGTAAGTCATCCCTCATCTATGATAGAGAAAACTGAGCTCAGTCCCTGGGACATGCAAAAATGACATCACAGACATGGTCCATAAGTACTCAAAACCAGCTGGACTGAACTCCTGAGTGCCTGGGCAGGTTGCTACTTTGATATTCTCCATTCTCCAGTCATTGAAAATGGAACCTCATGTAATTATTTTGGAAGGTCTCTGAACAGCTAAAAAGAATCAAAACATTAAAATCACATAACTATTAGTCTAATATGAATTAACATCACTAGACAGAAAGGACCATCTACATTTAAAAAGAAATAGACTTCAGGACTTGTTAATCTTCAAAATCTTCCTAATTAAAAGCCAAGCAAACTAATGGTAAGAAATAGCATTGTCTTTAACAGTTTAGCATTAGGCTTTCCTTTACAGTCATACATTTACTAGAATTTGTTTTGGAATTAAAAAAATTTCCAAAGAAAAATTAGTTTAAAAATTCTCAAAATATCATAGATCAGATTAGCAGTTTCTGAATTTGAAAGCAGAATACATGTCAAAAACTGTCAGGACCCATCCTTATACAGGCCACCAATTGTTGGCATCGGTGCTTAGCACCAATCAACAGTGGATGGAAATTGACTGTCACCACCAGTTTGTTATCTTACTGTAAAACTTTCATAACTTCTCCCTGTGATTTCCCACAGGGAGTTCTCTTTTTCTTCTGCACAGCTGAGCTGGCTGACTTCTTCCTGCCCCTATCACAAATACCTAACCCTTTCTGTCCCTAGTAGCACATACTAAGACTTACTGTCCCTAGCACAACCACCTGACCCTGACCCTGACCCTGACCCTGACCCTGACCCTGACCCTGACCCTGACCCTGACCCTGACCCCTCACAGCAGCACAACCAAAAACTCCAACTCTCCCCTAGACTAGCTAACCCACTCTTTTTTAACACCCATCCTTACTGGGCACAGCTGTGACCTATTAAGGGCAGGGCTGTTCCTACTCTTTGGTAATTAGTACAGCTGCAACTCCTCAGGGGCAAGATGGCCTTCAGCACTATCTCTATTCTCTCACAATCCATCCTTCCACAAAGAACATTAAAGTAGAAATAGAAGAACTTTAATAGTCTATAAAAAAATTAGACAAAACCAAAGTCTAGAACAGACAATATATATGTATTGAATACATAAGAGTAGCATATATTTCTGTTGATATGATAAACTGAAGTGTTTTGTTTCTTTTTAAAATTTATTTATTTTCAGAACTGAGGTAGCATATCAGTAGACACCTTGATAATAAATCTTTCTGATAGGAAGCCACCACCTTTTGACATTCCTTTAGACAGGGTTACAACACTTTGGCAACAATGGGATAAGTCAGATCCAAGCATCTGTAGATGCTCCAGATGGTTTTCAGCTAATGGTAGTGTGAGGAACTGACTTCCAAGCATAGCCCCTGCAGTTCTTTCACTCTGCAGTCATGAAAGTGTCCTGACAACAGCAGGCAGCTCCCACCATGCTGTGCATTAAGAGATCTACTACAGAGGCTGCTCTAAATATTCATAGTGTCGTGAGCAGCACTTGAGGTATGAAGTAATTCATATTACTTCATATTACTCCATCATAATGAAGTAATAATGACTCTGAAAGACACATTAAGAAAATGAATCTGAAGAACTTGTGATGCCCATAAATGTAAACAGAAAGATATATACTAATAATTTAAGATAACCTAGGGACTTTGGTGTATAATATACGCTTTCTTGTCTTCAGAAAACTGTGGAACAGTGCTCATTATTACTACCAAGAGTAAATGCATGACACCCAAAGAGGCCATCTGTTGAGTTGGATAATCTGCAGAAAACCCCCATTTTTGGCATAAAAGCTCCCCTTCCAAGTTCTTCTCACAATGAAAATGTTATGTCCAACTCAAAAAAGCCCACTTAACTTTCAGGAGTATAACTTTGCAAATAAGAGAGACTTTCCACACAATTTAAAGGAATTTTATGAGGATTGCTGGTGACTCCAGAAAATAACAGTGCTGAACACATATCTAGTTGATGTTTCTAAGTAATTACCTTTTAAAAATAAATCAGGAAATCTTTTTAAGCTTATATAACTATTTTTCATTTTTATAAATGAAAAACAAAACTTAGATGCCATAACTATGTAACTATGGTAATTACAGGAGTTAAAATTAACTAAACATCTGCCCACATTGCAGTATGGTTTTGATTAAGGAAAGATTGCACTAAGGAGAGTGTCTATGCTGCAGATATCAGTGCGTTGCCCAAACATCTGAGGCAAGTTCATGTACAGAAAACATTCTAATCAGTCTAACCACATAGTCAAAGTGCTCTGTGTGGCTTAATTTACCCAGCCAACCCGTCAATTCTGCAATGGTTAACATGCTTCTAGAACTCAAATTCAAACATAAAAAACTTGTTCAGCATTTGTAAACTACACTGCAATATGCAAAAGACATATAACCTGAGAACAAATGGCCACTATAGATGCTAAAAGGAGTTTATTTTTCACAGTTTTTTAAATTGTCTTAGCTACTTCTTAGACCAAGTTTTTCCCATTTGCTAACTAAAGTGATGAGAGAAGTGTGGGTTTCTTTGCAGACATGAGTAGGAAGGATACGCTAGCAGGTGTATACCATAAACCATCAGTTGGCAGGGAGGAATTTTTTGCTGTTCTCACACACCTCTTCCTACTTCTTTTTTATTGTTTGACTCATACTCATTGTCACAAGAACACATGGTACAAAAAATAAGGTTTTGTTTATATGATATTTCCCATATAAAGATTTTTTTTTTGTCTATATCACCCTGTAGATTTTTTGTCACCTGCAGAGATCAGTAGAAAAGCTGCCTTTTAATAGCCATTGTAAGTGAACTATTGTGAATCACAAAAGACAATTCAACTATTTATAGTTTTTGGCAAAAGGACTCTTCTTAATCATCTTCAAATTCATTTGGATAATGATAATCTGTATGACATTAAAAATTAAAATAACTTCCTTTACTTCAGCCCATTATTTGTTTTAATATGACTAAAGAAAGTTAAGAACTTACCTCTACATGACAGCTAGTTATATAAAAATTTTCAGAAGCAAGATAATACAGCACCATTAATACACTTTAAAATTGATTCTTTCCTCCCCTAGATTTTAGTCATTTAGTCCCAACAGGCTTACAGTTATAATCACTGAAACATTTTATTCCTTCTTAATTTTGTGTTTACATGCTTTGATAGTCCAGCTTTAAAAGTCACACAGATCACCTTAATATAAATAAAAAATATAGTCACAGAAAATTTACTGCCTTCTCTTTATCATTTCAGTTACTTTTGTTATCAAAAAACGTTTTTACATCAACAATTGTATGTTTAGCCACCATGACTGGAGAATTAAAAATTAATCACTACAAAGTTCTGCAACTGTTCATTTTAAATGGAATTTAATGGACCTCTATGATCAAGCTTTCTTTTTCTGCCATAGGATGTGAACTTAAAATAAATATGTAATAAATTATTCTTATATTGAACTTTAAAGTTGTGCCAAAGTGATTGATACAAAGCCAAAAACTGTATCAATTTTTGTTAGTACTATAAAAATTTTAAAAGACTTTTAAAAAGTGTTTGGTGTTAGAAGAAAATTTTTATGATTAATTGACTTTTCATTTATAAGGTTTATAAATGTCTTAGAATTTTTTCTGATTAGTGATTATTTCCTCTAAAAAAATCTCTTAGTAACCATGGATGTGAATTTTTTCCCAAAAATATTTTATTATGCAACGTACAGGAAACAAAAAGAAGAAAAAGAAAAAGCATCTTTAGTATATTGAATTTATAAAAACTCACATTTTTGGTGGTTATATATTTCACATGTAAATAAGAATAAAATTCATAGTCCAGAAAGTGTCATTTTTGCCATTTCCAGTAAAAAGCTGTTGGAAGGTTCTGGCAGATAGAAGGGATCACTGCCCAACAAAATAAAACCCCTGGGGGCTGAAACTGGGGAAGCTGCAGGGCCACAATCACATCCAGCTTGGAGCAGTCAGAGGGCACCAGCCTGTGGGGAGGTTACATATACAAATTGAATCAAGCAGATCCCAGTAATGAGGAGTAGGTGATCCCCACCATGAACACCATATTTGTGCCTCAGGAAAGGACCTTTATTTTATCTCTTCTGTGAGTCTTGCTAATCTCAAAGATTGTCTGCATATAAAACACAAGTTACTACAATGCTTATGCTATATTTCCATTTTAAAATATATTTCTCTGAAAATTATATTATGTTGATACCTTGTTTATATTATACTTGATACTAGTAAGGCAACATTTGCTCAGTTTCACTTGAAAGAAAATTCTTCCAGCCTTACAAAATCATCCTGGAATTCAAGAGTTAATTTATATCTGTTTAACGTTAAAGTGAAGAATGAGGCCACAATTTTTTGTTGAAATTAAAACTTATTAGTGGTTCTCTTGATAAAGTACAGGCCTCACTAGAATTTAACTTAGTCCTTCAGATTCCTGTCAGGTCTTGAAAGATAATGTAGACTAAATTTTTCCCCTAAGAAATAAGCAGCTATAACTGCATAATACATATATGATGCATATCCTTTCAGTGAGAAATCAAACCACACAAGTATTTGTTTTGTTAAACAATTCACATAGTAACAAGGTCTATTTGTCTCTACTCATCATTCTCAAATATTACAATTATTTCTCTTAAATGGTACCCAAAAGAAAAAGAAATTAATTCTCAATCAGGGTTAAAG
The DNA here is from genome assembly GCF_024509145.1 of Vidua macroura. Taxonomy (NCBI): domain Eukaryota; kingdom Metazoa; phylum Chordata; class Aves; order Passeriformes; family Viduidae; genus Vidua; species Vidua macroura. Next base: position 56,313,480 of record NC_071575.1, read on the forward strand.
CAATTAATTAAATGAAGTGACTGTCCCTTGAATAATATAACACTAGTATTTGCACAACTGATTAATTGAGATGATTTTACTTTTACCTGGCTGCTTCAATTAGGTGAATAGCACTGTATCGTAACCTAATAAAAATTGTTCAAAAACAATGAAGGAATCAAATGTATTAATTTTATTTGCATAATGTTGTCAGTGGAATAACCTAACAGATACTGCAAAAATCTGAAGAAAACAGGTTCATCGCAATTATGTAAATTATCCCGTAGTGCAAATGGCCTTTACTTGTTTGACAATTTGAGAAAGGAAGAGAATAAATTAAAATGAAAATCAATTTCTAGCTCCTTGATCACAGTTTGATGGTCATTTATACTTAAAATTTTGTAAGCAATTTATTTTAAGAGTACAAAGAACATGAAGTGAAGATTCATGGAAGTGGAATTTTACACTGTTTTGTGTAAGTGAAGTGAAGATTTTACACTGTTTTCTTTTATACAAAGGAAGTTATAATTTTGTTTTGAAAAGGGGATTTAAATTATAGCAGTTTGCCAAGATTCAGAGATCTGAATCTCAATTCTACCTTTTGCATGCATTAGGAGAACTACTCTTTGGCTCTAATTCTTGAACTCACTTTACAGATGAATTCATTTGTGACCATACATTAGTGAGAAAAAGAAACCTACTAGCCAAGGTTAAAATAGTGAAACCCTAAAGCTTTCAAAGTCTGCATTTTAGTCCCCAGCTAAATATGCAAAATGATGACTACCTTTTGTTTCAATGGCAGCTGTTAGAATCAATTCAGGAAGATGCATGCTCAGAGCAATTCAGTGAACCATGGAAAAATTTATTCCTGGTTTTAATAGGCACTGGGTTCAGTTTCTCATGGAGCATTTATTTTGAACATGCATAGTTAAATGATGAACAGAACAGTGAATTCAGTAATATTCCTTTCTTATTTAAATTCTGTGCTTTTCATTATGGTTAACTTTCTGTTGTCTTACTTTTCTCAACAGAGTGCAAATATTATTTTTAAGTTTTCTAACTACATGATGATTGATTAAATTATATTTGAACAATGCCACAATTAATTTCTATTATGCTTGTCTCTGATTGTGTTAGAGAAATATCAATCACTGCAATGTATCACAACAGAAAAGGGGTGATTCACTTTTTTGATAGTATAAAAATATATAACTTTTTTTTTTACTCTGTTCTCCAAAGATGTGCCCTGAATTTATGAAATACCTTATTTTGCAACTCAGCCTATTATATATGTTGTCTGATGACAACATTATGCCTAATAGACCCATTGGGGACCCAAATTAGGCAACATTGGACCTATTATTGTTGGAGGGAGTCCAGAGGAGGGTCACAAAGATGATCAGAGGGCTGGAGCACCTCTCATTTGAAGACAGGTTAGAGTTGGCATTGTTCTGCCTGGAGAAGAGAAGGCTCCGAGGAGCATTTAGAGCACCTTCCAGTAGCTGAAGGAAGTCTGCAAGAGAAATTGAGAAGGACATTTAACAAGGGCATGTAGTGCCCTTGTTAGGATAGGACAAGGGGTAATTGCTACAAACTGGAAGACAATGCCCTTAGTAACAGCTTTTAACTTTTCCTCAGCCCTGAATTGTCCAGGAAATTGGACTAGATGATCATTGTAGGTCCCTTCACATATATGGAAATGTGGTCATCTGTAGTAGTTTTTCTCTTCAAATACATCTAACATAACAGCAGAAGGGAAATTTGTACATCATGCAGTTTGGGGAAGTACTAGTGTGCCTGAAGAAACATCCTCAGCAGGGTTGTGACTTGACAGAGCTTTCAAGTTCAACTCAGGGTTATATCAGAGCAGGACCATTTCTGGGTAGCATGAGGTAGGCAGCTTAATTATATATACACATTCTTAACATTTTTTACGTTAACCATATAATCATACTTGTGCTTCATTGTTCACATATACTTCTTTCCTATGTAAAAATTGCATTTTTTAGAGTCAAATGGTTACTAAGATATAAGGTCAGTTTCCATTTTTCTCATTGTATAGACTTACTACTCTTGAACACAAAGCTTTTATGGAAATGGTAATAAAAAATAATTGCTGATATTCCACTAAGTGTGGTTTTAAAAGAAAATTAAATTTCAGCTTTTCCCTACTAACTTTAACAAAATTTGTTTAGACCCATTTATATACTAAGCATTCAGCTTCAACACCCTACAATATTTCTAAATGTTTATAAAAATAAAAACATATGTTAAAACATTCTGAAGACTTTATTCTTAAGCCAAAATGTTAATTTTTTTAAAGGCATCTCTCAAAAAGGAGGACAGAATGTAACGAAAGTATAGAAACCTTAAATTTAATAATGATTAAAAAATGAGAAACTGAAATTGCTAGTGTAAAAGTGTTGCATCCTGGGATTGGGTTTTAGGGGTTCTTATTTGTGTTAGCTAGCCAAGTCCTGTGTACCCCCGCGTTTCCCCTGTGTTGTTTCCTCCCCCGCGGTTTCTGGCCCCACGCTGCCTGCAGCTGGATCTTCCCCCTCTGCTGCTCCTGTAACCACCCTGCCGTCCGGCCCCAGGAAACCCCGTGCTGGCCACCCCAATCCACACGATCCCGCTCAGCCCGTGGCTCGGCGCCCGCCCCTGCGGGGTTCTCTGGTTGGTCGCTGTTGCTGGCGTCACCGCCACGGCAGCCGCCCCTATTGGCCGGCAGGCCATGGATCCTCTCGCCCTGCCCCTCCATAAAATCCTACCCCGCCGGCACCCAGGCGCCATTTTCTCCCATGCGAGTGCCGGGAGCAGTCGCGTCTTTCCATCGAACCGCGCCACGTGTGACCAATAAACCGTTCCTGCCAAGCACGGAGTAAATGGACAAATTCCTTACCTCTTTACCGGATCCCTAGTGCACGGTAACAGAGGCTGGCCAGCCCACACGCCCGAGACACGGAGCCGTGTCCGGGAACCCGCGGCAGCAAACCCCGGCAGCACGTGGAAGCTACGCCACAGCCGGGCTCCCAAGAGCTGTGTGCAGCCGGGGAGAGCGAGAACCCACGCCGCATAAAAGCTCCTGAAAAATATCCTCCAGTAACTGATCTTATGATGTGTTTAGTCAATGTCTAGGCAAAGTTAAGCGAGCATATTTAAATTGTGTTAGAAAAGAAAAGCAATTCATGTGCTTATGTTTAGCAATTGAGTTACAAATAAATCTGTACAACTCAAGGTATTTAACTATTAATTTTGTTACCTATCCAGCTTTCAAAGTGTTTAGCACTTTTAAGTAGGTCAGTTCCTTCTTTATTCCAGAGATATAAGTGAAGGCTAAGAGGCATGCTTATGAAAGCATTTGCTATACTCCTAATCTTTCTTGTTAAAGCTGGATTCCCAGATAATTTTTCCATTTGTTAATTTTCCATTTCCATTTGTACCTCAAAACATACAAACAATAAATCTGATATCAGTACTTGACAACAGAGATGAAGGTATGGCCATTTTATTTGCATTTTAGTCTCTTAAAAAGAAAAGATTCAAGTAGGGTTCTAAGGCTAAATCTGCATAATACACCTACCACACACACCAGCAGTAATTGGATATATTACTATAAACAGTATGTTAAACCCCTTGTATATTACTTTTAAACTTTGATTGATTGTCTCTGTTTTACTCGTGACCTTGTATATATCTTTTGAAAATTATACTAGACCTGCATAGAATTAAATACTCCTCACTCACAATGGATTCTTAATACCTTACAATATTTTAAAAGACAGATTTAACTTTTAATAAGTATGTATTATTCTTAAGCAATACTTTTTTTGAAATCAGAGCTTGGATTATTAGATTAACTGATTAGCAATCAGTAAGAAATTGGTCACAGAAGAACAATGTTAGACTAATTTTTCTTTCTGGTTTCTTACTGTATAATCATTTATTAAAAATTGTCATGCAAAAAGAATTTAGAATAATGGTATTAAACAGTGCAGGTTTGATAATGGAAATATAAAAGATAATATATATAAATATGGATATTGTTTTGTTTGGTGCTTTTGCTTTTTTTTTTTGTTGTTGTTGTTTTTTGGGGGTTTTTTGTTTGTTTTGGGTTTTTGTTTTGAGGGGGTTTTGTTTATTTGTTTGGGTTTTTTGTAAACACTGTTGTATTTTTCTGATGTTCTAAGGGGGTGTATTGAATCTGAGTGGAATGGAGCCAATTCTTTTCATAGCAAGCCATATGATGCTATGTTTAAATTTAGATTTGTGACCAAAGCAGTGCTGATAACACACCAGTGCTTTAGCTATTGGTGGATCAGTGCTTGTTTCTCTTTTTCTTACTCTGCCTCCATTAGTAAGTAGGCTGGGGATGCACCAAAAGCTGGGAGGAGAGACAGCCATGAAAGTTTACCCCAAGTGACCAAAGAGATATGTCATGGTATGTGTCATCATGCTCAGGGGTGAGAAAGAAGAGCAGGAGGGGTTTGGGTAGGTATTCATTGCTCAGAAACTCTCTGGGCATTTATCTACTTGAGGGAGGCAGTGAATGACTGCCTTTGCATCATTTATGCTTTTGTGGGGGTTTCAGCTAGTTTTCTCCTCTCTCTTTCCTCTTTTTTTGAACTTTTTTAACTATCTCATCCCAGAAGTTTTCTTGCTTTTGCACTTCCTGATGCAGGATTTGCAGTGGTTGTGCGCTCAGGTGGAGTAGCTAATTACTCAAAACTGTAGATAAGCTTCTAAATAAGAGTGTAAAAATTTGGATATGTTCAGTACTGCTCATAACTATTTGAGAGCAAATTTAAAAACCGTCAGTGAAAGTAAATTAATTTCCGTCTTCATATGTTCATTAAGAACATAAGTAATATTCAAACTTGAAGAAAGTTAGGAAAGTCTCAAAGCAAAAGTAAAGATACTGTTTTCAAGTGGAAAGACAGCTTCACAGATTTAACTGAGAAATATGAACTTGAAAAAATCAAATTATGTTTGAAACTATAAAATCTGGAATAGTGACAATAATATTAAAATTTTTAGTTAAAATATATGAGTCCATGAAACATAAAAACCTCCATACTAATGCATCAAGCATCCCATGAAATGAATTTTAAAGCTTTTCTCATTTCTGAAACTAAAATCAAGTTAAGCCAAATTTCAATGATTTTATTTTAAAGATTTAATTCACTTCTCTGACTCCCAAAAGCAAGGTTAAAAAGCAAGAAAGAAGAAAGAAATTGCAGAAGAAAAAATTGCTATCTACTTTGTTTCCATTTCAATCCACTAGAGTTTTTAATCTTAGCACAAAAGCCTTTGAAATAAAAAAAATATCATTTTGATTTAAGTAGTATGTTCTCAATTAGAAAAAAATATTCTTGGGAATTATATTAATTATTAACCATTGGTCAGATTCATATTTATATTTTATCTTTCTGTGTAAGAGGAAATGTTATCAGGTTCCACTGTAGCTGAAACCATACTGACATTGTGTGTTACAAATTAAAGCTTAATATTGTTGGATGCTGAAAACTGATGAGGAAAGTGTGGGATCAATGCTTTAAAGTGTTCCTAATTTCAAGGGAACCAGGAAACTGAATGCAGCTATACCCTCTTCTAGCTTTGAGATTACTTTAGGCCATTCAGATGAGTGTTAAATCCCTGCCAGAATTTGGAGTAACCTCTTGTTCATGCCTCAGGCTGGTTTCTATCCTCTTCATTTAGCCTCATGTGGCTTGCTTTCTATGCCACTTCATTTCTTTGGTACTTCCTACACTGTTATTTAGAAACTGTTTCTTGAAGCACTGTGCAATTCATTACTTTTATGTAAGTATCTATTCCGAGAGGAGAGGAGAGGAGAGGAGAGGAGAGGAGAGGAGAGGAGAGGAGAGGAGAGGAGAGGAGAGGAGAGGAGAGGAGAGGAGAGGAGAGGAGAGGAGAGGAGAGGAGAGGAGAGGAGAGGAGAGGAGAGGAGAGGAGAGGAGAGGAGAGGAGAGGAGAGGAGAGGAGAGGAGAGGAGAGGAGAGGAGAGGAGAGGAGAGGAGAGGAGAGGAGAGGAGAGAGCACATATGTCTATTTTAACCAAGCAGGACCAGGAGATGGGCTCAAACAGTGATAAGGAAAATCCTTGTAGGTAGAGTGTCAGCATGTTCCCTGTCTTAAACTTGGCCCTCAATAATTTCTGTTTTTTCCAGTAGTTCTCAAAGATTAGTGGTTAGAAGAAAAAAAAAAAAAAAGGAGTCCTTTGAGCCCTTTGGGTTAATCATCTAGTCATCAGATAAACACAATTGAACCATAGCTGTACTTTCCTATTCTCATTCGCTGGAGTCCCTAGATAGAGAAAATAGTCACTACAGTCACTGCCTGCAATATGCAACTATGTATTTTTATGCCATGTTTTGATTCAAGGTTTTTCTCTATATTGCAAAGAAAAAAGCATAAAAAATTATTTTCTTGTACCAAATGGAATAGAGAACTATAGACACATATTAGTTTTGATCCCCTACATTTAATTCTCAGAAGTTTTAATGAGCAAACAACAGTTTACATCATCAGTGGGACACATTAAACCAAAACTACAGCAATTGTCTTGGACTCTGCATTACACTGTTCTGAATCATCCAGAGAGATTAATTGGCTTTTGTAATAAATTATAAGAAATGAAGCTGGTTCATTTTAGAAAAATCTTTCACCAACTCCTCTTTTTCCTGCTTATCTCACTATCCTCCATCCCAAAATGATTGGGCAAAAAAATTAATCTCATCTTCAGCTTATGAGGTACACCTTATACTTAATATGATTACTAAACACTTTCACACCTTTTTCTGGTGTGATTATCCTCCATATATCTTTCTCCAGTTATAAACGCTAGTATGACAATTCTGTATTATTAATGAAGTTTAACCATAATTCTTCAGTGTGTGTGGGTTTTTTTTTTTCTCCTCAGAGAGCACCAGAGGATTAATAGGTGATCCATAGTGTACTGCATAGACTATCCGTTTCCTGCTTTCAAGATACTACTAGATTTCTAATTAAATGAGATGACTTTTTCCTGCAGTCTACTAAAAATAATCAAAGTGATATCTATTTAAGCATGAATATTTTTTTTTCTGGCAGCAAAGCATAACTTGATCAGATTGTAAAGCTGAGAAGGTTTCTTTGGTTTTCTTTTGTATTTTTTTTTCTCTCTTTGTGGAAATCTGGAATAACTGAGCAGTTAAAATTCATGACCTACACTTTTGTATCATTATTATTGCATTAGCATGAAATTATGGTTCTAGTTAGTCATAATTATACTCATAATTATTCAATTTATCACTATAGGTCCTCCTGGAAATTTTATTGGAAGAGTTATTAACATTAATAAATTGTTTTTCTTCATATCCATATTATTAATTCACCTCATGTGTGATATGAACTATCAGCCATAAAATTATTGCAAACTCTCTTCTCTATGTAACTGATTTAATGATTGAGAGTCTGATAACCTTTAGCTAGTTTTTTGGTACAGCTGTTTGTCTTCACTGAAGGTAAACAAAGGGAGATATATGGACATTGAAATATTCAGACCCCAGAAAACTAAAGACTTTTGACAGAAATATTTCTGGTTTTCTATAATTTGTGACCAAAAAGAAAAAAAAAAAGAAAAAAAAAGAAAATTCTGATATTCATATGAAATATTTCTAAGAAACACTTCATCAGTTTTACCTGACATATTTTCCAGTCAAAGACACAGAAATGCTTGTCAGAGTCAAGAACAGCTGACAACATCTGAGATCCAGGTACTCACTATAGAATTCGACTCTGGCTTTGCAAGTACGTTTTTCTGATGCTTTCAACTTGAGTACGTGGATGGGTCTTTACCCATCCAATCACAGAGAATGTTTGCTGCTGAACTGCATCCAGAACTGATGTACTATAGCTGCATCAGTGTAATTGTTAAGAAAATATGACACTGGTTTGCAAAACCTAAAGTAACACTGCACTATTGCATTACACATTTTTTTAGTCATATTCTATTACATATTGATATATAAATACTTACACATGTTTTTATGTGTGAGATATATATATATATATATTTATACTTGCCCTAGTTACTTTCTTCCCCATCTACTGCTCTTCTGACAATCTTACTTACAGCTGTGAGGGTCATCATCGTCTACTAACCCTAAAATGTGACACTAATAAAGCAAGAGACCCAATTTCTTTTTCACTCATTGAAATTAATGTCCAGTTATTAGATCATATACTATTTTTTAAAATGTTGATTCATATTAACATTTAAAATTATTTTAGGTGAAATTATTTTTGAGAAGCAAAAAAACTAGCATTAGAAAAATGTGGTTTTTATAATCTATATGACAGATGGCAGAGAAACAGTCATTTTTTGCCTACTCTTGTGTTTCTTTTAGTGTTGCATCCTGGGTTTTGGGTTCAGATTTGGGGTTCTGGTCTTTGTTAGCTTACCGGTTCCATGTATCCTCATGCATCCCCCGTGTTATCCTACCCCCACGGAAGTTAGCCCCAGGCTGCTGGCCATTGGGTCTTCTCCCGTGCCACTCCTGTGACCACTCCCCCGCCTGGTCCCTGGCAGTTCCGTGCTTGTCACCTCATTCTCGTGGTCCCACTGGCCCCGTGTCCGACCCCGCCGTGTGCCCATTGGCTGTTGTGGCAGCATAACAACCACGGCGTCTGTGTTCATTGGGTGGAGAGCTCCCATCCTCCCTGGTCCCACCCCTATATCCCTCCGCGGCACCCCAGCCTCGGGGCCAGATTCGTCCAAGCGAGGCTGGGAGCGGCTGCGGCTTCTCCATTGTGGCTCCCGTGACCAATAAAACGCCCAGCTGCGACGCGGACGGGTTTGGACAATTCCCTGCCTCTTCGTTTCCTCCCTCGTGCCGATGACAACTCACGGCCATCCCATCTCATCCCGGGGCGCAGTCGCAGAAGCGCCCGGAAGTAGCGGTGCACCAACCCTGACGAGGAGCCGAGGTGCCAAACCGTGCTCTTGGGAGCCGTTTGGGGTGGGAAAAGCGACACGCAGCAGTATTTTAGAACCCTTATCAATGCCCACATTATGGAAAAATCATTTTATTAGCTGTCAATTCCTAGTTCTTTCCAATACAAGTGGGCAAAATATTGTAATTAATGTATAACCTGTCATTTAATAATGAAACTGCTTTTTTATGTCTTATATTGACATTGAAGTTGGGGCTTTTGGGTTTGGAGTACTTTTGGCTTTTCCTTCTCTTCATTTTTTTCGTCTGTAAATATTAAATTATAATTTCTGTTGCTTCCACACTTACACAAGGAATATAACTGGTCTGTAATTCTGCAATACAAAGGTATCTAGGAGAAAGGAAACACATTCAAAGCCTAAAGGATTTAAGATTTTAAAAGGTGGTCTCAAATAATAATAATGTGTCCCTCTTTCTTTTAATGGATTTTCTTGACTTGTGAAGAATTTATTGATAAATAAATTAGATATATAATACTTTTATTAATAGTTTTTATGTAATAATGCCTCATTGTAGAGACTGGCATGGAATAATAATGTAGATATTGCCTCCCATGTATTCTGACATTGCATGCTATTTGGCTTATGGAGCAAGTAAATTATTCAGAAACTTATAATTAAGTTTAAATTATTACAAATCAAGGGATATAATCATATTCAGTAATCATATTGACAACATAAAAGAAGGAATGATGATTACTTCCTGCCTAGGTGTTAATACCATCAATGCTATATAAGATAATGAAAAAATTAATACAAACAGATTATATAATATATATCTACATTAAAACTAAGATAACTAAAAGATAATAATATTACTGAAAATTTTAAAAAATCTTGTTATTTCAAGTCCTCCTTGAATTAGTTTCTACTCTGAAAATAAAGTTTTGTGGATCTGCTGTGATTCCTATTAGGCAGCTCTGAGGCAGAAACATCTTAACCAGAGCATATATAAACAGATTCACTAATACTCTGCCTGCATGGCAAGATCGAAATTTTGTGCATATGTGTACCATTCTGACTTTCTTTGTCAAATTAATTCACTATTCTACAAATAAAAATAATCATATAAATAATCCCCGTGAAGGAGTACTTTAGAGCATTTCTTATTTGAGAACTGTTGCTGGAAGATTGTCTGCCAGGGAATCTTAAGATGTAGTTAGTGTTTTTATTCACTTCAATTTATCATACCAAACATTTGTTAAGCCCTTTTCAGAATTGGCTGAGTCTTGCAACTTTGGGACAGATAAAGAAGAGCAAATTAAAGATGCTTCTGTAATTGATATTGCTGACAAGGAAGTGTCACTGGAGTTACAGATGGATTCAGAGCTGATGCTGAGAAAAAAAATACTCAAATAGTTCATGACTAAGTGCTTATTAAGGAGCAAAGTACAGATCAGGGAATAGCAGAGGAAGCTGTTGGTGGTCAGTTTCAATCTAAGGAAGACAAGAAGAAATAAGAAGAATTTGAACCCTAAGAAAGGGTCTGGTCAATAGAGATATAAGTCAATAGATGTCCAAGTACAATCAAGGAGAAAACTGTCCGGTATTGAAGAACATGGGTGGGAAATGTAAATTGGAGGTTAGTTTAGAGGACAAGAATACTGAAAGAGATTATTCTTAGGACAGAGAACTCAAAAAATAAAGATTTAGGAACTTAATGCATGAAGAGAAAAAACCTAATATATAGCCACAGGTGAAACTAAAATCAAAAGGAAAGACTTTAAGAAGGAGGTAAATGCAGAATTCTCACTCATATTGCAGAAAATAGAGACAGTCCTAACACAACAGATAAAGTTACAACCAATGAAAGTAATTTGATTGGTCAAACAGTTTATAGCAGGGCATATATAGAGTCCTTTGGGGTAATTAGAGAACCACATTACTTATAATATTCCCAAGGGATAGTGCTAAAGAGGCTTCAGTTATTTTGGTTTATCTGTCTGATCATTATAATTGCAATCACATGCAGCTACAGCCCACAGTGTGAGGTGCTTTTATTCCAGTATATAATTCAGGTATTTATAAGACTTTTTTTTTCCCCACTAAGAAAATTAAGAATCAAAATATTTTTATGATATTTTATTGGACATAACAGTAACTTAGGAAAAAAATTCTAGGAAATAACCATGAAGAGCTTTACACTGGAAAAGGAGTTTTATTTTGGTCATGTGAGCACAAAGACAGGCACATGTGAAAACAGCACTAGCTCTCCCAGGCTGCATTTTGGCCTTCCTATTTGAAATAACAACATACAGAAAACTGACAACCTCAATACCCATATCCCAGAATTTCTTAGTAAAAATATGCATTTCTTGTTGTACCCAGGGATTCCCAAATGGTTTTTCTAGCACACCATATGTTAGCAAATGTGTTACAAATACACATTCAGTATCAAATAGCATTATAAGCCCCAAAAACCTTTTCAAATAACCTGGCAAGCTGTCTTTAACATTTGCCCAGTAGATGTTTCGCAATGACACTCAGCTGGTGACATATGCCTTCCATTATATAATATATAACGGAACGTTAAATAGAACAAAACACACTGCAAAAGGAACATCATTGGAAGATGTCTCTTTAGATTCATAGAGCTACTTATGAACAGAAATTGCTTCAGTGTGAAGGGTTTTTTTTTTTTCTGAGCAGTTAAAAATAGAATATTAAATTAGGGTACCCTTATAATAAAAACAACCCCTCATAATCTCCAGTTTTAATTGAGAATAGCTATTGGCTAATACAGATGGTAAAAAAATATAATGTGGTACATTAATATGATTTAAATATTAAAGGCATCTCCTTTAGAGGATTAAATAACAGTCAGTTATAAGGATGTTCTGTCTCTGACTTTGATAAAGAATCAAAAGAGTCACTGGCACCAGAAAAAGGAATATATTAGAATAAAGAAACCATCTTGTCCTTAAAGCAACTCTCTCACTCTCAAAGAAAAATTTCTGCCTAGAATGTTCCACCTGACTGACTTTCTTCCAAAAAATGAGCATCCACCTCCAAGGGATCCAACACAGTTACAAAAAGGTGAGATGAAATTTCAGGTCTGTGTCAGTGAGGTTTTTAATGAGCAAATTCATAGAAATAGAAGATATTTACACTTTATGATGAAAAGAGTACAGCAAAAAAGAGTACAGGTCCTTCTCTTGCCCTCCTTTGCAGTCATTATTTTGTAAGCCTGATGTTTAGACTGTGGCTTTAAAACCTTGAGCACAAGGCTCTCAGGAAGCCTCTGCTATAGAGAAGAGGGTATTAGATACAAATGGTCTCCTTTACTCTTGCCCTGCTCGTCAGAGCAATACATGGCTTCCTGACTTCTCTCCAGTGACTTTTTCTGCTCTTAAAATGGTTAAGCACTAGCTTTGTGTTTATATCTAGCTTCCTTTCTTCTACCTGATAAAAGTGATCTCTAGGTGGAACTATCCTCTGCCTCTCAAGGTATCTGGTATACACCAAATTTGCCTTCTTGAGCCTGGGGGCGCTGTCTCCACAAAGTGAGCAAAGTGCCTGAGACTCTGCTCTTTTTGCTTTATAGCAGCATTCCTGCTTTTGACTTTATAGACTGTAGCTGGCAGCACTTGTATTTCCTTCTTACTACCACTGAATTTAGTGATTTCTTAAAGTATTTTTACATGCATTTTCTGAAGTGCAGGATATTCCAATTAGGATTTTTTTTCTTATACTTTTTTTTTTTTTTTTTTTTTTTGTTCTGAATACACCTTTTGCTGCTTCTCTAATATGCTTATGGCAGGTTCTTTGCATCCTTGTTCCTAGTACAGAGTCCCTTCAAGAAAAAAAGGGTGCTATGCTAAGCAGAAAATTATTTCTTCACTGAGAGTACAGGACACAAAGATCTGTCTAAAGTTCTCTCTGTTTCCTTTAGCTGAGCAAACACTTGAGTTTCTCAAAATGTCTGTCTGAATAAAATCATGCTCGAGTACATTACTGCATGCACCATTTGGCAGGACTGTAAAGTGTGCTCCTGGAAGTACCTATGCTTTCCAAGGTAAAGCAAGGTGCTGCTTGGCATTTTACACATTAGAAAACAAATAGAAGACACTTTAGTTGTTAAGCCTAGGAGAAGGATTTATACATGTGTATACATTTAGTAGGAAGTGTATTATCTGAAGTTATCAATATTGTCTGCATTCCTTAGCAACAATTAGTTTTTTCCTCAGTTTTGATGGCCAAATTATGACTAGCCCAGATAGATGGGGTGGGCTAAACTCTTACTTGCAGTTGCCCTTAAAACAAACACAATATACACAAAGGGGCCAGCTTTTAAAATGAAGGAATATTTTTTTTCTGTGGATTAAATTTCAGTTACCATCTTATTTTCTGGCTTTTACAAACTCCCACCCAGTCAGATCTGCAAAATGAATATTTGAAATATTATTTTTGCTGTTAACTGTGGCTTAGGGAAGTGAAGTCTATTGCTTTTCATATGGTTGCTACAGTTTTCTTAAAACGAGGCTGTCCTACGAGATGGATGATCTGCTTTTCCTGCTTACACCAGCAGCTGTTGCTTTGTAGTCTGACTTTCTTTGTAACGTCCCAAGATCTGTGGCCTATCCAACTAGCACACAGTGTCAATAGGCTTTCAAGGTTTGTCCTGAAACTTTTTGACTTTTCTAGAGCAGAATACAAATATAAAATCATGCAGTCACTGGCGTGATACAGAGAAGTCAAAAATATTCAGGCAGTCCTTAAAATTGCAGCAAATAAATATATTGGTGGCATAAATATTTTTCAGGAAATATAAATAAAACTCTGTTGCTATCTAAGATCCATTGCATTTGCCTTCCTTCCTTCATCTTCTTTTGTTTGTTTCAGGAAGAACTTTAAAATCCTGGTAAAATTTTGCAACAATATACAAAACACTAAGAAATAAGCTGGTAACTACAAGAGTTGGCACAATTTTAAGGGAGAACCTGGTTTCAAGAAACTTGTACTTAATACAGCAATTAACAGTAATAACTTGTAGTTAATACAGTCACAACAAGGAATTAGAAATATGTGACTGGTTTCATTAAAACCGGAATCTTTGTGATTAAAAGTGATTTATTAAGTTGAAAAGTGGCTCTTTTGGTCTCAATAAAGTTCACCTGTTCTATATCTTCATTATATTGCTCATTAATAAATTTTGTTTCTGATTGTATATCAAGTATATTTAGTACAGGGCAAGCATCATACTTTTTTTACTTTTTCATTTAGTTCATTTACAGAACTTCTTGGGACCAAAGGACAAGGTCAGACTTACTATTTTTCTTCTCTTAACCTTTCCCATACTTCCATGTGGTTTGGAACATCTGCCTCATAAGAAGTAATACACACATGGATACCACAATTGTAAAGATCTATCTTTCAGAGATTAGGAAAAAAACAATTTTTAATCAATTACTAATATTGAGCTATCTGGCCATGGTTTTGCTTTAAAGATTGAGATATTTTTTCTTTTAATTTTTTTTCCTGTGATATCAAAAACATTTCTTTAAGAGCTGCAATATCTAATCATTATAAAATCAGTTCTGTATTTACACCATTAGCATTTTTATCAGATCCATAGTGTTCCTTCAAGATCAGATTTTCTGTCAATTGTAAACCCAAAAATGTTTTACATGAACAGCTGGAAGACATTCTCTGGAGACAGATGCTTCTTTTGGTGATTTACTAGATTGCTACTACAGCAGTTGTTGGACAGTAATTTGCACAACTTGCAGAATGTTTGTATGAAAAGCAAGCATATCACAAAATATAATATACACAGAGCTGACTAGACCCAGTTCATTAAACCCCAAGGGTCACAGCCACTGGAGTCTTGCAAGCAATATGAAACAGATATTTGGGAGCAAAATTGCATAATTAAATACAAATGCTATGATTAGTTTTTTGTCTATTTTCTTGTCTACTTTTGCTATCTGTAAGCATATCTTTTGAGATATCTACTGTGAAGATAGAAGGTGTTAAAAATAATCTCTTAGTGGGTTCTGTTGATTTCATTTCTTTCTCCCTGTCTGTGAACTTTAGGTTTCACCATTTTAAATTTTGCTGGACCCTACAGAAATATGTTTAAAATATTAAAAACACCTTTAATTTGTATTTCAGCTAAGTCTTGAAAAATGGCTAACAGTAATTTATGACATTATAATATAGAAAAGCCTTTTAATGTACAAGATGATATAGTTCTACCATGAAAAACATATTTAATTAATACATAAGTTTTGCTTGGATCACTTTAGCTTTATGATCAGTATTTTTAAATAATGTAAGATAGGCAGATTTTAGTAGCTCAATTAAGAAAATCACAAGCACCTTCTTTTTTTTTTTTTTTTTCTTGTGGTGCAAATGTAGGTTTGATGCTTGCTCTTGCTTTGAAATTGCACCAGTGAACTAAAAATGACCATAACATGAAAAGGCAATAATAGTTTAAACATATTGTTAAAAAAATTTGGTTAACAATATTTATGAAATTATATAGCTTGAAGGACAGTTTTTATGGTATCCATTTGCTTGACTTCATATTTTTCCTGAAGGCAGAATCACATAAAAATTCAAGGAAGTAGAAATATAAACATTAAAACTGAAGTTCTGGATAGTACATATCTATTTTAAGACATGTAAGTACAGAATTAAATACCAGACTATTTTATTCCACAGAGTTAATCTCCACTTCCATTATAATCTTTGTCACAAGATGAATTAATTTTGTACTATTTTCTTTTCTCATTACACTCTTTGACATGGATATAGTCATATATCCTTTTCTGAATGAGCAGATATTTTCAGAACTCGCAATAATTCTGCCTCAGATGTTCATATACACGAACTCCAGAACACTTTCAAAGAATTACAGTTGTATCTGGACCACCATGTAGCTAAGCAGACTATTCTGTATGTCCACAGAATACATCAGAGGTTTGCTTTTTTTACTCATGGTTAGCACAGCTTCAATTCTGATGCTCAGGTGAATATTTCCATCTGATGACCACATGATCTTTCAGACATTTTTGTTATGCTTTAGCACCTGGTCACTTCGCACCTGGTCACTTCCTGCTTCTAGCAACAGATTTATCGTCGAGATCCAATTTCATGACTTGACAATCTCAAGCAAACACAATGGATTTATGCATTTTTAGTGTTCCAGAATAACAGCACTACGTGCTCAGTTTATACCATTATGGCTTTGTTACTGCTTCATGTTTTCGGCCTTGCAACATCACAGAGAGAATATTGTTATTTCTTTTGGTAACAAGAAGCTGGTTAAAAGTCAAGCTGTATAAATTGAATTCAGTTATGGGACAAAATGGTACTAGCCCACTGCTTCTCTCTCCTCTCCTCTCCTCTCCTCTCCTCTCCTCTCCTCTCCTCTCCTCTCCTCTCCTCTCCTCTCCTCTCCTCTCCTCTCCTCTCCTCTCCTCTCCTCTCCTCTCCTCTCCTCTCCTCTCCTCTCCTCTCCTCTCCTCTCCTCTCCTCTCCTCTCCTCTCCTCTCCTCTCCTCTCCTCTCCTCTCCTCTCCTCTCCTCTCCTCTCCTCTCCTCTCCTCTCCTCTCCTCTCCTCTCCTCTCCTCTCCTCTCCTCTCCTCTCCTCTCCTCTCCTCTCCTCTCCTCTCCTCTCCCTTCTTTCATCATATCTAATCATATCTATTTAAAAGTCATGTACTGTCCCGCTACTCTGAACAAAACACAAATCAAAGAGAAAGCAACTTTTATCAATAATTGAAGAGAGACATGCCATTTTTCAATAATATTTTTAATAAAAGCATACCCTCTGAACTACATTTTCTGTCTAGGTGCTCTTCTGTATCTTTCATCCCTCTGCTTTGCCTTATTTTTAAAATCAGTGCGCACCAAATGTGATCAGAGTCATAGAAAGACCTGTGTTAGAATAGGACCTTTGTCAAGTTCCTGCTCAGAAACCTGGGATATCTTCAAGACTAGATTAAGCTTCTGAGGGCCTTCCCCCTCAGCTCTGAAAACCCCTGCAGATAGTGGTTCTCCATTCTCTAGGCAATCTCCTATGATGCTTACTTAACACATCTTCTGGAGAAGCAACCTTCCCTATCACTTAATTGTAGTTTTCTTTTCTGTAGCACAATCATAATCACTTCTTGATATTTTCTTGTGAACATCTAGTAAGGGCTGGCTTAACCTTCACCTTAATTCCCTTTTAGACAGCAGAAGTTTATTGACTTTCCAGTGTAAACATACTCTTCCTTTATTCTTCAATGTGATGTGCTCCATCTCCCTAACCATCTTGTTGGTCCTTCACTGGTTTCTCCCCAGTTCTCAATCTCTCTCTTTTGCTGGTAGAGCTGAAACAGGACAACATACTACAGAGGTGGCTAAGTTGAGGGGAGTAATAACTTCCCTGGACCCACTGTTGTTTTTATTCAGGCAGCTTTCATCACTGCAAGAGCATTCTACAGACTTACACTTAATTTTCTGTCTATCAGGATCCCCAGGTTCTTTTTTGCGTATCTGCTCCCCAGTCAATCATTTCACTTTCCTCTCTCTATTTGTTCCACTTCCAAGGCATCTTGATCTGTTGCAAATTCCTGTCATTTAGAAAGTAGCTCCTGGAACTGGGGCAATCTAATTCTACACACAAGGGTAATTTTTGTGTACTGGCTTTCTTCTAAAATCAGTTCACTTCAGGGCAATAAAATAAATATTACAAGCCATAGCTGTTCCCAAAACAGCTGTCTTTACTTCCCAAGGCTATTGCGAGATCCTCTGGAAGCTTTGCCTTCTTTCTTCCACTCAAACAGTTGTGGAAATTAGCACTTTCCAAAATGCATAGATCTGACGGCTTGGCACCAGTTTCACCTCTAACTCAAACCCCTGCTACTTTGAACAGCCCGCAAAAACAAATGATAAAATTTTTTACCATAAAAGTACTTCTTTCTCTCACTTAAAAAGAGAATAATGGGAGTTTCACTTGTTTCAATATGTTTGATAGATATCAGTATTTGATAAAGTACTCCAAAGTGCTAGCATAGGAAAAAATACCATAAACAGACTTCAAGGATTCACTTAAGGCAAGAAGAAATAAGTAACTTAAGAAATTATAGATAACACAACTTTTATTATTGACATCTTTTAATTTTGTCAGCCCAAATTAATGTCTATTTCAAAATCCTTCTTACTATAACCGGTGTTGAAGGTGTTTTTCCCTGCCCACTTGTTTTTTCAGCTCTTGAGATGAAATTTTTACTGCATTTCTGAAGAGCTCTTATCCTTTTTTCCTCTGTGAACAGTTAAAGAAAAGACTCTATTGAAGAAAATAGCAATTCCTGTCACAATTTCCCCCCCCCCCCCCCCCCCACTTATGATGAGTGTTTAGGGACATGTCACATCTTTCAAGAGTACAAGGAAATATGCTATTGATGTCCCGATGAGGATCTTTCTCTGATAGGAGGATTTTTTTATTGTTTTTCAGTGTGAGCATAACATTTTCTTAATAAGCCTTCTATACTTTAACTGCATTTTGCCTGGGCTAAATATAAATTTGTTCTAGCATTGGCAAAGGTATTTGCTAACTTCAAATGGGCAAATGTTTGACAGACAAAAAACTCTGTCATCTTTTTTAATGTAAGTAGTTTATCACTGTATTTATTATGCTTTTATTTACCATATTACTTTTACAGTGTTTACCATATTGACTCCAAGATTTACCACTGTGACTAAATGATCCTTTACTGTAACTAAAGATTTCACAATTTCATTGATGTATTCAGATTCAGTCATGTTTGAACTCTTCCTTATACAACTGCATGCATCTGAGAAGTTCCTAATTTCTTGGACTCTCAAACCTAACAAATCCACAAAAGTACAAAATATGAATTTGCACCTCACAGAAACATCCTATTGCTTAAGGCTAAAAGACAATCTGAATCTGAAGCTGATAGTTTTCATCCCTTTTGAACTCTTTTACACTTTTACACAGTGCTCGCTCCTGCTGGCATTTAAACAAAAAGAAGAAAAAGTTTCACCCTGAAATTTATACAGAGGCAAACAATTAATATTTTTTAATATATCTTTTTGTCTGATTCACCCTCTCTACTAAATTTATAGCTATTAAAAGAAAAAAATGCATTTAGGAGATCTTCAGATTCAAATGCATGCTTCCAATCCCATATTATGTATGTGCTTCCAAAGCCTCAGCCTTGCATGTAGTCATAGTGCTTTCCTACTCGTTTACATGCATGTGTTTTCAGTATCCTTTTATTCTTTATCTGGAAGCTGAGCACTGAGATGATGCACTCTGTATGCTTCAGATATGTGTTGCACTGCAATCAAACTCTTGAAAGAAAATTTCTAGTCTATCAGATACAAATTTGGATTAACAATACCATAGTCAATCTAATAATCTTTGGGGCTTTTTTCCATCAATGGGTTATAATATCAGTGCTTAGCTGTAGAAATAGGAAACCCATCATAAGTCCTTAAAATAATTAATACTTCAAAAGTGTAAACTTCTGAATTTGTAAAGGACTTCATGCTTCAGGAACATTTTTGTAGGGGATAATTTTAATGAGAGGCTACAAATATCTAAACATGGTTCAGAGAGCAGTTCCTTCACACACTTACATTACTTTTCTCATTCTGATTATTTATGGAAGAAGTATTTGTTTCCTTAAACTATTCATGGCTGATAGATTTTACAGTTATAAATACATTATAGATATACGTGACAATGAGTTATTTTTTCCAGCCCCGGGCAGCACCGGAGTACCCGGCTTGGGCGCCTCTGCTTCTCTGTGGGACTGGTGCTTGTCGCAAATCCTGGGCGCTTTTGCTGCCGCGCACTGGGGAGGGCTGGCCGCGTTCTGCCATCAGCATGAGGGAGGAAACAAAGAGGCAAAGGTGTTGCATCCTGGGATTGGGTTTTAGGGGTTCTTATTTGTGTTAGCTAGCCGAGTCCTGTGTACCCCCGTGCTTCCCCCGTGTCATTCCCCACCCCCCAGCGGTTTCTGGCCCCACGCTGCCTGCCGTTGGATTTGCCCCCTCCACCACCACTCCTGTAACCACTCCCCTGTCTGGCCCTGGGGACCCCCATGTCCGTCGCCCCATCCCCACTATCCCACTCAGCCCAAGGCTCGGTGCCCGCCCCTGCGGTTCCCTGGTTGGTCGCTGTCCTATGTCATCATTGCGTCACCCACACGACTGGGGGGAGGCGTCTGCCCTCCCTATCACATCCCCTATAATATCCCACTCCCTCCCGGGTTCCGGCGCCATTTCCCCCAGGTGGAGTGGGAAGTGCGGGTCACTACCCCCACACTGCAGCTCTCAGTGACAATAAAGCCTTCCTGCCTTCCTCATGGGTGATCTGGACATTCCTTCACTCTTTACCTTGGACCTGTAGCGCGGGCGACTGAACCCGGCAGACCCTGACCCGCGTGCCGGTGCCAGTGACACACGGGAGAGAAGCAGTGAACCCGGAAGTCTGGGGGGAGGCGGCGTCGGAGGGCATCGGAGCTGCCCCGGACCCGGGAGAAAGAGAGAATGCCGCAGAACGATTTGTCCAATTCGTCCGCGTGGAGGGCTGGAAAGCTTTAATGGCCACGGGAGCCGTGGTGGAGAAGCTGCGAACCACCAACTCCGCGTGGATGAAAATGGCGACGGGACGGGGGAGGCCCAGGATTTTATAGGAGGTGGGACAAGGAGAGCAGAAGCCCTCCTGCACAATGGGGACAGGCACCGTGATGGTGACGTGGACCACGGCGACCAACGGGAATGCGACAGAGACGGACCGGGCTCCGGGGCGAATGGGGTTGCAGGAATGGGGAAACAGACACTGAATGCTCCAGAGTGGACAGGGGGTTATGTGGGGGGTGCACGGAGGTACACAGAACCAGCTAACACACAACAGAACCCCTAATCTGAACCCAAACCCAGGATGCAACAGATATACAGTTCTCAGTTGCTTGAATGGAAACAATTCTTTCGACCTTTTCCCTCTCTATACCATCAATGCATGCAATTTAATAAAATGAAGCAAAAAAGAACATCTCTAAAATAATATGCTATGGCATTCAGAGGAATGCCAATGTTTTAACTCTATGAATACTGCAAAAGGTGCTTACACGTATTTACCACAGAAACAGTAAAAAGAATGAAATTTAATATAAGTTTAATTAACTACATCAGACATGACATGGTAAAACATGGGGGTGCTGTTCTGAGGAAAAAAAAAAAATCTAGAAATTTGTCCAAAAATCAAGCCAAAAACTCAATTCATCTGTGCTCTTTTAAGCTAAACATCATGTGCAAATATTTTTATTTATTTAAGTAAAATAACAAATAAAATAAAATTCTGACCAGAGAATATTAAATCTATTGAATCACATATATTTTTATTCTTTTAAATCACATTCAAAAGAACAAAGAATGTATCTGGATAAATCAGACTATGAAAACAGCAAATAAAATACTTTCTTATACACGTTATTTTTCGACTATGATATCTTTCATTACATTGCAGCTTATAAGCAAGGTCTGTAATGCTAAGATACAAATAAAATGTTTCTCTCAACATATCAAACAGAGAGTGGAGTCAGAACAATTTTTCCTCCATTATCATAATAAAATGAATAATTGCTTGAAAGTTATTGTTATCTTTTTATAAGTGATTAGTTATCTGGTGGATATGGACCTTTTTGTCATGAAATTTGTGACATTCATATAGCCAATACTATTCCACCTTTCTCAGCTACCTGATATTTTTTCATAAAAATCAAAGCCACAGTGATTGAGTGTGAAAGGAAAACCCAAAAATATCATACAAGAAGTCACCCTTTCACTAATACGACAGTGGGTTTTTCCTGTTTTGTACTGTAACAATTTGGAGAAGGCTCTCAGCTTGTAGCCTAGCATTTTTTCATGCAGGCATGTATTTAAGTCCAGCAGCAATTTAGTGCCTTCTGTGATGCAGCAGAGAGACAATAATTTGCTGCAGCATGATGGAATGCAGTGCATCAGCAGGGATTGTTCCAGTGATCTTCAATGTGCATGCACAGCTCAGTTTGAGGCATGTCACAGATTTTTGTTACGCTGTAGCTTTGTTGAGACACACATAATTTTCTGCAGTTAAGTAAACTCTCTGCAGTTATCTTTGTTCAGCAATGCATGCTTCTTGCCATATTCATAATGCTAATAAATAAAGGATGATCCAATGAAATCCAGAATGTCTTCTGCTTTTGTAAATTTAATTAAATTTCTCCAGAATCACTGAATACAAACTAAGCCAGTGAGAGTTCCTGATAGCTTTATCATTTACATTTTCAAAATTTAAACAATAACTGGAAGAAGTTACTCATGAAAGAATACTTAAACAACTTTTTTATTATTGAAGAAATTTATTCTTCAACACAATGAAATATATTTCTTTTAGATAGTGCTCAGTTGGAAATATGAGATCAGTCTTTCAAAGGGGTTAAATAAATAGAGCTGTATGAACTTAGTAGAGTGTTGCTCTACTAATGGAACCAAACATAATTTAATCTACTCAGATGTGAGGCAGATGTTGCCCACATGTTCATGAAGAAACAAAACTTGTCCTACAAAATTCAGAGCAGAAGATCACATTTCCTTTCCAAAGGAAATGGAGGGTGCAGAACTAATTAAAGTATGCCTGGTAAGTAAATGAACATTTGTTACTGGGAGAGATCAATGGGCAATGGTTCTGAAGGAGGTCAAAATTAGCTTTCACAAAAATGTATCATCATTCCAGCTTAGTAGTCTGAACTAAAGCTCAGGTGATAATACTTTCAGTATCCCATAGAAGACACAAACCCTTCCTTTGTTTTGACAGGAAAAATTATTGTCCAAGACATGCGCAGGCATAAGATGTTCAGCCTCCTAAGATGCCCTAATATTTTTCCCTGCAATAATACATAGCCTTAAAAATAAATAAAAAATAAACCAGCTTCTTTAGCCATCTTAATAAATTGCAACTCTACATAAACATTATCATGAATATTTACATTTGGGTTATTTTCATAGTTTATATAGACAGAGTAAAAGAGTGATTTCTCTGTTTCTTTGAGCATCTAGAGAGCTTAATCATTATTGTACTATTAACTTCAGGCTCATTTATTTTGACCTCCTACCATACAGTTCTAGATATTTCCATTATGTTAACAATACAATATATAGTTATAATTCTCCCACTGTTAAACCCAATTTAGATACAAATTAGTGGCTGACTCCTTAAAAGTACACCAATATTTACTGCAGATTCAAAATTTATGTTCCCAGTGTTGTTAGAAAGCTACACATTAAATCATCAGCTATTCTTAAAATATGTCTCAAATAAGGAGTTGGGATCAAAGAGTCTTTCAGGATTTTAAAATATGTAGAATAAATTAATTGCTGGTGAAGAATGACCATTAATGGAAATTAAAATTACTGGTGTGTGTCACAAGATACTTCAAAAAACTGAAGGCTTTTTCACTGTATAATACCAAACTTAGGCCCTCCCAAGTGAAAAGCTTAATGCAATGGCCCATGACTCAATCTTTACATACATTTTACTCATTACTTCAAATGCAGTTGATATTTAGTGTCTTGTAAGGCTATTTTGTAGCAGTCATCAAATACACAGCTTATGGTAATAGCTTTTAATCAGTAGTTAAAGAAACAGTGACAGTAGGGAGGTTAAAGCCTGGCTAGAATTTTAAATTATACAAATTAAATAATAAATTTTAAACAGAAAGCTATTTGCACCTTAACATATGTTTATATTCTGCTGGCTATAAGCATAATGGAAATGAAGAGACAAATAATCCAGCAAATATATGAACAATTTTAAAAACAAGTAGAATCCTAAAACAATAAAAATTCAATATTCTGTCCTGGGGAAGGAGGGGTGGGGGGGGGGAGTGGGGGGAAGACAGGTATTTTATTTTAGTACAGTGATTTGTTTTAGCAATCCATGTGTAAATTTTCCCATGTACATGATTTCACTGCGTAGTAATATTCATACATTGCATTGTAGATAATCTTAAATAAAGGCTTCATCCTTTTAAAAGCACAACACACCTCTTTACTCTTCTACAATTCTGCAAAGTTTATTCAACATATTAGAAGTTCATTCAATATGTTAGAAGTTTGTAGCACCATGGCTACCCTGATACAATCATATACTGACAGAGCAATAGGAAGTTTCCTAATATTCAGTGACTCCTTAAGAAGGATGTGTTCTCTTTTTGCTGTGAGATAACAAGAACTGGGTAGTTATATTCATTTTGTTCAACCAACTCTGAAGAAGAATTAAGCTGCTCAACATTAGTTATTTAAAGTAGCATTCACAGCAAAAGAGTAATGTTTAAACATAGAATATCATCTAATACATGCGTAAGGGAATTTTTTTAAGTTTCTGGTCTCAGCTGCAGATCTATCAGACCATAAAAATTCATCTTTTACTATCCCTATGCACTGTGTCTCTCAAACACTTTTGAGGCAGTGAGTTGCAGAAAGAATTCAAACATTAGAAAAGGAGGCCTTGAAGTTATATAGAATAATAGATATTTCAGATTGACTACTAGCATCTATTTAATTTAATAAAATTTACATAAGAGATTATCCACCTTCATGGTGTCCTATTTGCTTTAAGGGCAACCTGGGTCACTGATGATAGTTCAAATCTCTGTTAATGCCAAAGTCATCCTTGTTCTATGCAGCACACATTATTTTAATAATCCTGGATAGAGCAAAAGTTAATGCCCCAAAGCAGTAAGCAGATTTGGTTAATCAAAAAGTTATCATAATAGGATGAGGGAAGGATAGAATCACAGGACCATAGAATCAAGTAGGTTAGAAAAGAGATCTGAGATTATCAAGTCCAACCTATGACTGAATACCACCTTGTCAACTACATCATGGCACTGAGTTTTTCCTTAAACACCTCCAGGGATGGTGACTCCTCAACCTCCCTAGTCAGTCCATATTTAATCATCTTTTAAGAAGAAATTACTCCTAATGTCCAACCTGAACTTCTCCTGCTTAAAATATAATATAGGTTTCAGCCTTAGCATTAAATTTTCTCTCTTCAATAATTTCAGCAAAGTTCTTAGCACCCTTGTGGTGTTAATTTTTGTATGTTAAATTTTGTATGTTAACTTTTGCATTAAAGTTCAATACAAGAAATAATTAGATTTATATATGCAGTGCCTGGTAAAGCTGATAAAAAAACATTTACTTGAAAGTCAATAGTTCTGATTTAGTGTAACAACCAAGATGATGTTCATATTTCTATCTTCCTATTCTCTGGAGTATTTCCACTATTTTTTTCACTGTTAGGAATGAATTTTTCTTTTTGCATTACAAGATGTCTATTGTAGATTTTTAAGCCATAACAATTCTCTTGCTAGCATTTTCTGTTGTAGCAGAAATATAGCACCCTATTAGCAAGGTAAAGCATATAGATTTTAATCAGTATGAAAGTGCACCAGCTTAGATTGTTGTAAGGTTGATTTTTGTCTGTTAATACCAGCAGGATAATTTTAATCTAAAATATGTAGTTAATATATTGAGGTAACCTTCAGGGTAATAAAAACGATAACATAGAAATAAAAACAAATCTGAAAAATACCCAAAGAATGAACAGAAGAAATTCTTAGAATTTTTAACTGAGATTGAAGAAAAGGAGAAAATAAACTCCTCTGTAATATTTGCACTATCACTTAAATTTTCTTACATCAATATGAAAATTTTAAAGAAATAATGATAGTAAATATTTTTTTTTGTTTGTAATTACATTCATTGGAACAAATGCAGTGTTTAAACATTCACTTATAAAAATATTTTCTGAATGTCTACACCAGATTTTAAACATGTTACTGGTAAAAAAAAAATAAGCAAATGGAGAAACTGAAACTAAAAATAAAAAAACCTGCATTTTAAATCTGATAATAATTTGACTTATATTCCACGCTTTAGGCACAGTCATTTTCAATGACTACTATTAGATCTTCTGAATTTTAATAAATCACATACATCATCTTTTCTCCAGAATTTGCTATTGAAATTTACTCTGAAATGTTTATAAAACATTTATTCTCATATTTTTTCTTATTTCTTTTTGAGACTGGTATTATACTGTTTTATTTTGATAAAAGTACATAACACTTGATAAATTTAATTATATCTGAATGATATGAAGTTTTCTAGCCCTAGTCCTTGTCAGAAAAATTGTCTCTGAGTCACTGAAATAAATAGATTAGGACTTCTAATATAAGCCAAATTTGTTGCTAAGTTGAAATAATATTTGATAGAAATGATATTTGAATTTAAGTGACATTATGAATTACGTAAGTGCAAAATTATTTAATGTATTCCTATTGCCTGAAAATCAGGTAGTTTAACTTGTTTGTTAGACTCTGCTTAAACTCATAATCTCCATCAATATACATTTCACTAATGAACATGTAATGTGCATATAATAATAAATGCCTTTGCTTTCATTATGAAATCAGAACATTTTTATTAATATTAAAACTCTCTCACATCTCTAGGGAAAAAAAAAAAAACAAATAAAACCAAATCTACAAAAATGGTCTAAATATTTCATTACTTGTATAGTGGTTAGTTTCTGGTTTCTAAGTACAAAATTAAAAAATCATGTAAGGTTGCACTCTCCTAGGAAAACCTAATTTAAAAAAATTAAAGATACTGTAAAATTACAAAGGCTTTTTAAATTGTTCTTATAAGGTGTTCATTATTCAAAATATATAGTAGTATTATGGATCAAGTAAGTAAAATTAGTAATTTCCATGTTGTCTTACACACCATGAAATTATGAGTAAGTAAAACTTGAAAACTTAGCTACTAGTCTCAGACTAAAACATGGGAGACATTTAGATATTTTAGGTTCTTCTGTAGAAAAAGGAGGGGGGGGAAAGTGCTATATTTTAAATAGGACTATACAGACTATATTTTAAAAAAAATTATAAAGTGGCATCTCAAACATAATACACTGTTTTTATACAATATCAGAGGACATAACATCTTGATCTCTAAACTTTCATCTGCATCAGAATTGAAATCATGTTCCTCTTAATGAAATTCAATATTGTTTTCACTCAGAGGTATGGAGAGAAATTCATTCCTTAGAAAGTTCGGAAATTACTTTTCCCTTTGCTTACTTTACCTTTTCCTCCAGTGTTCCCTTCCAATCTGGCAATTTAAATTGGTTCTTAGGTCACAAGACCTAAGATAAAATATTCTTCAAGACCTAAGATAAAATATTCTTATTCATTGGTACAAAGGCTACATTTTGGCTCTTCAGCAAGCAAACCTGTTTTTAGAAGCTTTCCAGTCTTAGACCCTAATGCAAACATTGTGACTCTAGCAAGTCCCCTCACACCAACCCAATTCCATAAAACTGCACCAGCATGCACAACCTCACTCTCGCAGTGGGACACCACCCTGGTCCCAGAGCAATCTCTTTACAGAACATAGTGAGATGCACAGAAAACTGTGAGGGAACAATTCCACAAATTACACAAATATGAATTTCTTAAAACCAGCATAACTTTAACATATAGAGAAGTACTGTTGAATAAAAGCAAAAGAAAATTAATTTCAAACTGATCCTATTTGTGTGTATTTGAATATGTCTGCAACTAGGATCCAATTTGCATAGTTACATACAGGATACAAATAACAATTTAAAAACCCAAAGAGAAGCTGCTAAAGAAACAAAAATTAATTTGACATATTTTGACAACTGCTACCCAGAAATACACTGCAAGGTGCAAACATCAGCATTCAAAATTATACACTTTAGGGGCAGTCCTCTTCCCCTTTCAAGACACTCAAGCAGAATATCATTGTTCCATCTGGCTAATCTGCCAAAAGAAAGTACTTCAGTAAGGATGATTGCCTGAAAAATATGCTATGTCAGTGCCATCTTGGTCACATTTGTCCTATTTATTTTTCTTCCTTTCTCAGGCTGGCGATGGATGATTCTAAAAACCATGGTAAAGTTGAGATTTCAGATGCCTTTCAATTCCCTCTTGAAGCCGATGTGACTGTTCTGTGACCTTATGTGAAGTCTGGCTGCTTGTCATGTTCCAATTAGTGCAGCAGATGTGAAAGATTTATTATCATCACCTTAGCCTTCAATTTAGCTTGAAATGGAACATTCATAACTATGCAGGAGTTTATTAGTTCTGTTGTTTTTCCCTACCTGCATATTAATTTCTAAGTTATTTCATTTTAACTTTAAAAATATTTTTCTGCTCCTACTTTTACTGCTACTGGACAATTTTTTGTTCTTGGTAAGTTAATGGCAGTTTTGTCATAATCATTAGTGGGAATATAAGTAGTTTCTATAATGTGCTAATTATTTTAAGCCAACTTTTAATATGTAACAGACAGTTCTCTATTGCTATATTATTACTTAATTAATTTGCCATAAGATATACTGATAAAAATGTATTCAATCCACTTCATTACATGTCAGTTTCAAATAATTTTCTGTCTCATTTTCAGAGTTCTTTCCCATAATAAATGTAAAGCCTTATGCATACCTAAGAACTTGTTAACTTTTCAAATGGTTTTTAATGCACTGGCCTGATGATTTCAGGGGCTACTTGAGTACAGGCTAAGTCTTTAACTAAGGCTCCAGTACATGGGGAGCTATGACCTCCAGCCTCTTCAGAGCTTTACTAAGACCCACGTCTGTGACAACTTTCTCAGCTGTTTCCTCAGCTGTTGCAGCGCAAGAGGGAAGTTTCTACTGCAGTAGAGACCACCACCACCATGCAGCAGCACAAGCAGCACAGGTGGCAACCAGAAGCACGTGGCTCATGTGCAATAACCACAGCGAGTAGAAAGTCTCCCATTGGGTAAAAAGCAGCACGGCAGCCACGGCAGCACAACAACATCTTTATTCATAGTCTAATTTCCAGGGAGTGCTCTTAAATATACAAACCCCTTGGAAAATTGATTGTTAGACCTTACATAGCAGGCAACTGGAGGTACTAACAAGATTCAAGGAAGAAACATGTTTAATCATCAATCAAAGCAAAGTTGCATAATCATCAGCAAAGTTAGCTGCCATCTTGATAAAAGGATTGTAATAATAGTAACTGAGGAGGAAATCTGCATCAGTTTTGTCCCAGGATAACCAAACAGTCAACAGAAAGAAATTACCAGAAAGCTTTGCACAGGAAAAAAAAAAAAAAAAAATTCCTTCACCTGATACAGATAAACTATCTGTCGCTCTCTATTGTCTGTGGAGAAAAGCTATGGAACTAATTTAGATAGGATGCCTTGCACTTTAGGCAACTTCAATGAAAGGAATCTTAATGAATGCTGAAGAAATGTACTTCATGCTAAAGAGAAAAGAGAAGAAAAAAGTGTACAGAAATTCTTGTGATTACTCACAATAATACCTCCTGACATTAAAAAAAAAAAAAAAAAAAAGAATGAAAAGAAATAAGAAGGAAAAGTAAAAGATGAAAAAGTTGTGAGAAATGAGTCTTTTTAATAGTAACAATGTAGACATTCTTATAAATTTAAGACCCTTAATAGAAGTAATACTCCTAATAGTAGTGTAGTAGTCCTAAAAAAGGTAACATGCAATAAGACATGAATAAACACATTATAGCTATATCAGTGGTTAAAATCAAAGGTCTGTATGATCTGAACATTTATTTTCCCAACAGTATGCATAAGCAATGCCTAGGCTATAAAACGACATCCAAAACAGCATATTTTTTTTTCTGAATACTGTCTAGTAACTTGCAACTTCCTAAATCAAAGTGCTTTCCAACAATTTAGGAAACTTCAACAGCTTTATTTACTAGACTTTTCCTACCTTTCCTTAAACTCAAATATGCTTTCAATTTTCTCTGCATTCTAAGACAAGGTCTTCCATAGCTTAGATTTTTGAGTATCTCATCAAATCCTAGAAAAATTGAAAGTTTAGTTCAACCACCTGCTCAGGGCAGGGATAATTTCAAGATATGGTCTCCTTTTGTGTTACATGTTATTTTCTTCTGATAGTCCTTCCCATAATTCTCCCATTGGCAGAAGCAGGAAGAAAGTGGTCCATATTTACTATCTCTAGATATATCATAAAAGCTATCTGTCATGTCATCTAGATATTTCTACTCTTTTTCAGACTAAAGAATTTAAAACCTACCTATGACACCAAACAGTTTATTTTTCCTTCTTTTTAATATTTTTCTGGGAAGTTTGAAATTTTTATAAAATATTTATTCTCATCTTTTTTCTTATTTCTTTTTGAGACTGGTATTATACTGTTTTATTTTGATAAAAGAACATAACATTTGATAAATTTAATTATATCTGAATGAAGTTTCCTAGCCCTATTCCTTGTTAAAAAAAATTGTCTCTGAGTCACTGAAAGAAATAGATTAAGACTTCTAATATAATAGCAACTACTAATAGTACTTTAAGCCTCTTGAAATCATAACATCAGGCCAAAAAGCAGTGTGTTTGTAAAATCATATAGTTTCTATTTCAGCACTACTTTCACATGTACCCTTTAAAGTTGTAACACACTATTTTCATCACTAGATTATATGTGAATATATTCACGTAATTTCAAAATCACCAAGGCAGCTTTGTCAGCTGGTTTGGCATGATTCTGTGATTCTGTTGCTCTGGTCCTTAACCCTAATGCGCTGCTTGTTTTCTGGGACTATGACGAATAAATTAAAATCATGGTATAAAGATACAAAATTTGAAGTCAGAAACAAACATTTATTTCTTCTTTTTTCCCCAAACATGTTTTTAATAATGTATTATTCTGTCACTCTCATGAAAAGAGTAAATATTCATTAATTGATCAATCTGAAACTAATGTATCATACAGAAGAAGAATTTTTAAAGGGCATTTATTAAATTGAGATATTAAGCTGCTAGATTATAGTTACAGTAAATGTTACTGAATGCACTAGAAACAATGATTTGCCTTAATTTTCAATTTGTTACATTTTAAAATCAAAATATGACAGTAACAAGTCATGTTACTTTTCCTTTGAAAAAATTGTTAAATTGCATTATTCCAGTTCAGTACAGTGTCATCAATTTATTAAGTTACCATTATATATATCACCAGGGTCTCTACTGAATGTGACAGGTACATTTCCCTGTTCTAGTTGAGAGTTTTTTCTACAGCCCGTCAAACTGCTCTAGCAATTGCTGATCAGCAAGTAAATATTCAGTAAGTAAATGTTCTAAGGTAGTGCCTAATTGAGACTGAGAACATCAGCTGAAACTGACTCTAAGGAAGGCATGCTCATAATGGCTTGATCAGCCATGCTTGTTAATTCTAATCCTGACTAGATCATTTATTTCTGGAAGTATTAGTAACAGCAGATAGTAATTATCCCACAGTGAAGGAGAGTGCAAGGGGTCACTTTCTCATTAAAAAAAGGAAAATTAAACACACCAGATCCAAACCAGTTTTTTTACCTTTTATTTAACTTTATTTTGGTGAAATTACTTCCAACTATAAATAAATAAATTATGTAGAAAAGGAATTATTTTAACCTGTATAGACAAAAATCATATAATACATTCCCAATACCAGATGAACACATATTTAAACTCTTTTAGGCAACATCATTATAAAACATGCAGTAATATTAGGTCAGTTTGGCAAAGAAAAAGCTTCTTTCATCATATTTGCATCTAGACTACAAAGTAGGTTCCACATCATGAAAATATTAAAGTACATTTTGATGAGGTGAAATTGCCTAATAAAAGTATTGATCGATTTTTCTATTATAGGTCAAAATCGTAAAATAAAAAGAGTTAGGAAAATGCTTCAATACAGTTTTACTTTATTTAGATTTTTAAAAGTATTATCAGAATCCATGACTCAAGTAGATTTACTAGCAACATGATTCATATTAAAACCTCTCAAACTTAGAAGACTACTCTAATGTACAGATTAGATTATAACTTCATTGTGAAGCAGACAGTAGACACAGAATGCAACTTCTTTTGTAGATGTGAGATGTGTCTTGGTTTTTTGGTTTGTTGTGGGTTTTTTGGGGGTTTTTTTTGTTTGTTTTGGTTTTTTTTTGGGGGGGGTTTGTGGGGTTTTTTTTGTTTTGTTTTTTTTTTTTTTAATTAGGGTAGGATCTATGTATCTTTTCTTTCAGAGACAAAGTTTGACATGTAAATCTACAGTAAACACCTTTAAATCCCATTATATTTCCGGCAGAAAAACTGAGCTATTCAGAGATTGCCCTATATGAACTGTCTTATCAAACAGAATTCTTATCAGCCAAAATTCAGACAAAACCACAGGATCATGTAAGGGCTTGGGTTGGAAGCTATCTTTAAAGATCATCAAGTTCACCCACTTACCACGCCCACACCACCACCACCACGGACTTCTTCAACACCCCAAAGGCTGAAATAGATAACCCAGCTATGGACTTCTTTTATTAAATATGTGTGCTCAAAGCTCCACTTTACCTGACCTTGAACACTTCTGATGATGGTACATCTACAACCTCCCAGGGCAACCTGTGCCAGTACCTCATCACCCTCTTTGTCACGAATTTCTTCCTCATCTGAAGGAACTCTAAACCTAAATTTTTCACTTTAAAACTGTTGTCCTTTGTCCTGTCACTATCATCCCAGGTAAAACAACTTCCTTCACTTTTTTTACAAGCCCTTAACACTTATGCTAGAATATGGGCTTCCCTGAGCCTTCTCTTCTTCAAGCTAAACAAACACCATTGCCTTAGATTTTCTTCATAGAGTATAAAAATCTCTCCAGACATGAGACAAACTAAATCAAATGAAACCCATCTTAATTTCTAGAAGAAAACTAGAAAAAGAGGTACATCTTTTGGAGTCTCCTTATGCAATGAAAGACCTGTGCACAGTCAAAATGATTGACTCATATAAAAGCAATGACCAACTATTAATAATTATTACTGAAATTTAGCATATATGAAAAATTTTACACTATGAATTATCCTGAATCTTCAAAATGGAAAGAACTACAATTTTTAAAATTAGAATGTCAGTGAGTATTTAAAGAAATGTATCTTATTTAAGGAACTTACAGAAATAAAAACTAAAACATCAGAATTAAAAATCAGTTTAAAAATAAAAAAAAAAATCTTGTCAGCTATGATTTCACAAGAATTACTAATGGGAAAATTATGATTCTATATATATTTTTTTAGTGTCTAAGAAATGTAACATGACTGGTTAAAATCAGCACAATCTGCATCTCAATCTGCTTCTCAAACTGCATCTCTTGACTAACACTTTACCCCAGGTTGTGAGTCATACACTTGTATTTCAGGCAAGCTTGGCTGGTGCTATTGTGCATACTTTCTCCACTCTTCAAACCCCTTCTGCATATTCATAACATACTGGGTCAGGCATTCACCTCCTTCTGATGGCCAGAGAGACTCCTGAACAGTTTGACAGGGAAGTTTTCTTAACAACTGTTTGGTAAATATTTTAATTATATTGTCAAGTTTATTCAAAACTGCAAAATTTGAACTCAGTGAGATCCACCCATTGAGTGTGACACTGAAAGTGATCTCCAGCAATACTGTAATTGAAAACTTTTGTCTGGAAGTAAAATAAATACTTATTCTGTCTGTTAGAAATTGAGAAATATGAATGCCCACTTGTTATATTTATAAGAGCATAATGGCATATGGGCAGAAATGATCCATATTTTGTAAGTTAGAAGTTAGCAGTGTCTACTAATTAAAATGCAGACACACTCTAGCCCAATTGCGAGATCATGAATAACTGTGACACTTACCCAATAGCACCTTGCCAGTTCACCATTTAATTTCAGCTGTGAATACCATTTTTTGAATTGATTGTTTTCCTTCTAGCTGCAAATAAATACATAATGGGTGTTTTTTATAGATATTTACTACTTTAAATTTCTGTATTCAGTGTTTTGTCATTGGAGGTTCAGTGACATATGACCTAACATAATAAACAAAGCAATTACAAATATGATGAAATATTTGTCTTATTGTCTTTCTACACTGATATAAAGATATTTTAATTTATGGAATTATTTTAAAAGTCAGATATTTGGATTTGTCTCCAGATTTCGTGCACCTTTTTTTTCTTTTTATTTAAATCGGTCATCTGTTTTATTATGTGTGATCTGAGTAAGTAGTCACACTTGCTCCAGGAAAATTTACTGGAAAAAAACCATGACAAAATCATGTTTTTCTCTGTAGTTCAAAATACCAAGTGGTTAAATAAGAGAGCGAAAAAAATCATGTCTATTTCTATGCAGTGCCCAAGGGCATCACAAATTGTTTTTTAATATATCTAGTCTTAAGTTCTTGTCTCATTTTAGTCAAACACTAGAGAATTTTTTTTAAGTATAGAATTGTTAGGATATTTTCACATCACCATAAATTATTTCTTAACCATACTTAAATAAGAGTAAAAATATGTCCAGGTTATAATTCATAACCTAAGCCACTCCTCTCTTTTGCCAACATAGTGTAACTATATTTAAACTCTTAAGACACAGATAGATGCATATATGCTGGGACTATAAGGAATAATGCAGATCTACTAAAATTGTGTTGTTGACTTCATATATTATATTGCACATAATATATCTCACAGCTTAATCTACCTTTAGCTATTACCCATGGAGGACGTATTTTTTGTAGTTCCACAACTGATGATGCAGTTCTGAAAGAAGCAGTGCACTTCAATCTAGAAGAAGGTACCTAAAATAATGTCAAAACCTGATGTGGCTACTCACACAGAGGCATTTAGTGTGAGTCAAAAAACCCACTAAGAATTGATAGGGAACTGGCAATAATGAATTTGCAGCAAAGAAACCTTTGGAGATTTACTTCTGCTTTTTTGGGCAAAAAGATTTGTAAAATGGCACTACCCCTGTGCTTAGGCAAATAAAACTCTGTGTTGCTATCTAAGGTGATCCAATGGCTCTTTCTCTGAGATTCACTGACTGTAGTGATGCCCTTTTTGAACATCTCCATGCCTAGAATGAAGACACCTTGTTCTCAGGCATCTTATACATGTACACAGATGCCTGAGTGCAGGACTACTTCACATGAATTGGAGGAAATCTGACTCCCAGGCCCATTAACCTCAGGTAGTGTTGATAGTCAAACAGAGATTATTAGCAGAAAAACAATCTTTCTGTGAGCCACTTCATATGTTTGCTGCAGCTGAGGCAGGATTGTACAGTAGTTATGGATAATTAGAATAATTTCAGTGTTTTAACTCTGCTTTAGCATTTTCCTTTATTTTTTTGTCTTATGGGTTTTGGATCTCCAGAGAGCTCATTTGTCAGGTACAAATAAAGAAATTCTGGGATGGGGATTCACAGATAGTGAGAAAGCTTTAGAAATCTTCTTAGGGTTTTGTGAATCTTAAGTGTAGTGAAAAGCAACAAGAGTAGTGAAGAAAAATTACAGTGAAAATTACATTGAAAACATTGAAAAAAATTACATGGAAAACATTGCAATATGTTTTTGTTAATTGAACCCAAAAGAAAATCAAGCTATTAAAACCTTTTGCATGCTGCTTATGTAGTCCCTACCACGGAAATATAAAATTAAAAAAAAAAAAACAAAAAGTTGTTGAGTTTTCCTCTATTGAGCTACGAGAGTGGGTAGGGAGTTATGAGGGTGCATTGTGCATTGACCCTGGCTGGAAACCAGATACCCACAAGAGGTGTTCATTTTCCTCTGCAAGTGGACTGGGCAGAGAAAATATAGTGAAAAGTTTGTGAGTTGATATAAAGACAGAGAGAGATCACTCATTGAACATCACCGCAGACAAAACAGACTGAACCTGGGGATTGTAATGAACTTATTATTAACAAAGAGAAGAATAATGAGAAGTATAAAACATCTTTTAAAAAAACACCTTTTCCCCACTCCTCCCTCTTTCCCAGGGTGCCTCCCACAGGAGACAGTTCTCAGAAGCATCTCACACATGAGATGAGTCCATCCCAGAGACATTACTATGACTCCTGATTGGCATGGCACTGGCCAGAGGTGGCACTGGCTCTGCAGAACATGGAGAAACACTCCTACAGCTTCTCAGAGAAGCCATCCCCATAATGCTCCAGCTGTCAAAACCTGACCACACAAACTTGGTATATATGAGCACTTATTGTTGTTACACTGGAACTTAACTCAGATCTTGGTTTTCGATCTTATATAAACATAGCTAATTCCCTTGAAGAGAATTGCATTTAAGCAAAAGTACTCAGAACAAAGAAAAGTAATATAAAATGCTCAAAAATGGTTAGTCATGATTTTTCCTAATTTCCACTAGCATCACAAGTCAGTGGAACTCACAAGTCATATCCAGAGAGTTTCCATCATAATATAGGAGTTAGAGATAAACAGATGAAAAAAAAAATATTTTCAGGACAAAGGCCCTGTATACCAAAAATAGATAAATTTAAAGCAATACTCAAGAAATACGCATTTTACTGTTGCTAACAACATACCATCTAATCTTTCTATTCCCCAGTTATTCAGGAGTAGTAAAATGCATATTAGCATGGAGATTTTTTTGCAATGGGGCACACGCTTTTTTGCTAATCAAGGAAGTCTGTCAAAGCAACAGAGATGGAAGAAAGAGTAATTGGATCTTACTTGAAAAACTTCAGCTTAAGTTATGGTCTAGAACTGACAGGTTCTGTCAATATGTACAGAGAGGTTTATTACTATGTAATATATGCTTAGAATGACACACATATTTCTCCCATCATAAAATAAAATAAAATAAAATAAAATAAAATAAAATAAAATAAAATAAAATATTATCTTAATTTTTAAATATTATGTATATAAAGTTCAAGAATATTTGTTTCATTTGCATGAAACTCACAATTCACCATAGGTTTTGGTCACTGGTTTTATTGGAAATTAACAAATCATTAAAAAACTGTAAAAGCACATTATTATTTGCATAAATGAAAACTAGGTAGTGAAGCTAACTAAGAGAGACATATTATGCTATTTATATTATGAATTTTGCTTTATTTTATAGTATAAGACCATAATTTAAAAACAATCAATAACAAAAGATAATTGCAAATACACATTTTAGTAACTAGGGTCTGGTAAATATCATCATTTAATTTCATTCACAAACATATGATCAGAAATAACTCACAACAAAAAAATATATGTAATAATAAATATGAAAAACTTTGAAGTAAGGGGAGTTTAATTGCTTTAACATTTTTTGTGTGACTCATGTTGTTTCCACAATTTCAGTCTCAATAATTTACTAATATTTTCATATGATGGGTAGCTGAATATTTCTCTAAATTAACAATGGCTAACTGGAGCCTTCTTTCTAGGATTCTGTGTTTCAATCTTCTCTCTGTCATTTATCATGTTTTAAATATAATGTTGAATCCTGACCTGTCCACAGACAGTGGTAGATACGTGATTGATTTCCATTTCCTTTTGATTTTTTTTTTGCCTTGAAATAAGGAATAGAAATGAAACCTAATTCCAAATATAAACTGAGATCTGCTAAATATGCTTAGAAGGGAAATCTGAAAAATTTGTAAAATCCTTGAAATTTGCATTCCTGAAATCTGTAAAATTGATCATTCGATTGGTGAATAATTGCATTCTTACCTCTGCTTCTATTTCTATTTCTTTTTTACTGAAACTTCTTTCTCACTGAGGAAAAAAAAAAAAGAGTCATATGAAAATTTGGAACACAATTATATTAAGGGACATGAATCAAATAATCTGTGATGTTTCATGAACAAAGCTCATAGCTTCTAAAGAAATGTCAGTAACATCTGCTTTGTATCTGCATTTTCAATTTAAATCTTGAAGGGACTTTTTTTTTACCCAATTATGAAAACACCAAAATCCTGTCTTGAATTCCTAAGCTATATTAACTGTGAGAATACTTACCACTTACCATTGTATTAGCTGAAAAAGGCCGAAAACAAGGGTTTTTAGAAAAGAAATATCTGACAAGTGCATGCATAAAAATAATCTTTTATTTTGAGATGTAACTGTATAGCTCCCAGAGGAGTTTTTAGACACTAAGTTCTCTAAATTACCTAGTTGGAGTTCTGAATTTAGTACTTAGATACAGGAGACAATTTGAGAAAAAGCTCTCTTTCCTGGGTGTTACTCATTGGCCTGTTTAGCATAAGTGACTTGTGGGAACTGCACATCTGAAGCTGAATGCCTACAGGATGCTTTGCTGCAGTATCTATAAGGTAGTTAGGCAAGATAAGTGTACTTAGATTTTCAAATAATTACAGGGGGAAAAAAATCTCATTAGATGGTATCTGCTAAATATTTTTTGTAGTAAATATTATTAACAACACTGTCATTTTTTCTTTATTTCTCCCTAGATCTGCTTCAAGAAAGAAATAAACAACTTTTGCATATTTTTTGATTTTAACTTTCTTCTATTTGCATATTTTATATTATTGCTCTGAAGTCTAAGGAGATATATTGCATAGTATGTAAAAATGACTAGAGTCTGATCTCTGTTACATCTGAATAATAAACAACACAAGACTGCCTTACAATGCAAGCAGCAGTACAAGCACAAAATATAAAAATGATTGAGAACTCAAGTTTATGAGAACACACAACTAAGGGAAATAGAAGTAAAGAAAAATTAATCAAACGTTTTTGTGAGGAAGCACAGAATAAATCTATGTGGGTTACTGTTCTCCATCAGGCATGTATAATTGCATTGTTTCAAAACTTGTTTGCTGGCTCAGTTCACAAATGTGTTCAGGGTTTGGAAGCTTGCTGTTTTGCATTTGTGAGCCCTCTCCAAAAACTTACACAGTGCAGTCATTTAGAATGTTGCTTAAACATACTCTCTAAACCCAGCCCCATGTCTGCTGCTTGTCATACATAGTGTAAAACTGATAGTATTTCAATGTCAGTGGGAAGGGAAGGGAAGGGAAGGGAAGGGAAGGGAAGGGAAGGGAAGGGAAGGGAAGGGAAGGGAAGGGAAGGGAAGGGAAGGGAAGGGAAGGGAAGGGAAGGGAAGGGAAGGGAAGGGAAGGGAAGGGAAGGGAAGGGAAGGGAAGGGAAGGGAAGGGAAGGGAAGGGAAGGGAAGGGAAGGGAAGGGAAGGGAAGGGAAGGGAAGGGAAGGGAAGGGAAGGGAAGGGAAGGGAAGGGAAGGGAAGGGAAGGGAAGGGAAGGGAAGGGAAGGGAATTGCTGTATAGCACTGCCAGTTTATCACTGGCTGATGTTTCAAATAGAAAATGCTGAGTATGCTGAGGCAGAACACATTTTAAATTCATGTCTTATCTCTATCAGCTCTTTTTGCTGATCATGGACAGTCAGCTAAACATCTATAAACCCTCTTCAGTCACAGAGCTGGAAAGGGTAGATCTGAAGAATGAAAAATATGCTGGCAATGTGACAGATC
The DNA here is from genome assembly GCF_024509145.1 of Vidua macroura. NCBI lineage: Eukaryota > Metazoa > Chordata > Aves > Passeriformes > Viduidae > Vidua > Vidua macroura. The sequence continues at coordinate 56,352,900 of NC_071575.1, forward strand.
TTCCTGCTTGCCAGCCCATCAAAAATGGTGCTGAGTGGATCTGAAGAAGGCAGATGATGAATCAGTGAGTCAGGTTAACAGAAGGACATAAAGAAATTGACAGTTCTGTCAACTAGCTCTTGGTGGGAAGCAATTAGGTTATGATGAATAAGAGAAATAAATCATGCAGAAACTGCAGACAATTAATTAGAAGAAACCTCCCCCCAAAGTACAAAATTGCTGTAAACTTTCAAAGAGGAAATCCAGATTGCAGTGATTTCACTGCAAAATAAAAATGAAGAGACAGAACAAAAAGGCACAAATATCTAGTGAAAACTCATAATTTCTTTCACTCACAGTTGCATCCCGGGTTTGGGTTCAGATTAGGGGTTCTGATATATGTTAGTTAGCTGGCTCTGTGTACCCCTGTGCACCCTCCATGTTTCTCCCCGCCCTGTGGTGGTCCGCTCCTGGTCTCTTACCATTGGAGCTTACCATGCCAGTCCTGTAACCACTCCCCTGTCCACTCCAGAAAGTTCAGTGCCTGTCACCCTGTCCCCGCAACCCCGTTCACCCCAGGGCCCCGTGTCCGCCCCTGTCGCGTCCCCGTTGGTTACCCCGGTCCACGTCACTCCCCCATAGCCTGCCCCCATTGGGCGAGGGGGGCTTCTGCAGCAAGGAGTTCTCCACCGCAGCTCCCCACAGCCATTAAAGCTTTCCAGCTGACCGCACGGACAGAGTGGACATTCTTTGTCTCGCCCCTCGCGCACAGCAGCAGAACGCGGCCAGCCCCACCCCAGTGCGCGCAACGCAGCAGCGCCTGGGAGAAGTGGCGCCCCGGTCCTGCCGAGAAGCAGCGCCTTTGCTGCGCTCTCCAGAGCTGCACAGGACCGGGGAAGACAACGCAACGCCGCAATTCACCTTTCTTCCTGTCTGCCCCATCCTCTCCCTCTCTTACCCTCCCTCCATCCCCATCTTAATTTGAATTTTGTTACAGAATAGCTATCATGACCACTCAGAACAGAACTGGAGAGAAGTACTTACATAAGAGCAGGAGTTCAGGAATATCACACCTGTACAACTGGGGAGACAAAGAGAAACAGAATAGTGAAAATGTGATGGGAAGTCTGCATTGGCCCAAAGGGCCAAGGGTACTACAAGGTAGTACCTAGGAGTGCAGAATGTTGCTCTTGTGGTTTTTGAAAAAGCATTATGAGTAGAACATGAGAATTTCAGCATTCCCCTAAAGCATCAGACAGTTCTTTCTCTTTCTGTCTGGAATCTCTCTTTCCCCCACAAATAGCTTGAATAGTTAAAGTGGATTACACTGGTCAGATCTACAGACAGACTGATTTTTCTTGGGTTTTTTTTGTTTTTTGGGTTTTTTTGGTTTTGTTTTTGGGTTTTTTTTTGTTTGTTTTTTGTTTGTTTGTTTTTTGGGGTTTTTTTTTGTTTGTTTTTTGTTTTTTTGTTTTTTAATTTTATTTTTTCAATGACTAAACAGAATCATGACTTCTATTTCTCATCCTCCTAAGCACAACAAAGATGGTTAGCTGAAAATGAAACTGTCTGTAGTTTTGTATTTACAGCATTAGAATCAAAGTGGGCCAAAGCTGGTGTCAACAACTGATCATTTTCTACTATGCAAGCCTACTTCCTTTTAGATTTCATTTCTTTCAGAGAAATAAAATGTACAATATCATAAAATATTAGGAGTATCATAAAATATAGGGCAGCCATCTCTCTGACTGCCAAGAAAGAAGTGCTACAAAAGGGATGTTAAATTTCAAATGTTCCATTCCTTCTTAAGATTAGCTCATAGTGCTTTTAATTTTAACTTCTTCAAAATCTTGTATGGGTTATATCAGCATACCTAAAGTATGATGGCTTGTTAATAAAGAATCTTAAAGTAATTTCTCATTTGGAAGAAGTATTTTATCAGTCATTTTCAGATTCTATTATGTTTACTTTATGTTTGGTTTTGATTGCTCAGAGAGCATTTTAGTAGCTTATGAGTTCTTTAAAAAGCTTGGGTTCTTAATATTTCCTTTTAAAAAGAATAATTTTATCTGATACTAGGCATATTAAGATGTGTTTAGCTGAAAATTATATTTGTTTGGGTTTTTTAATTTTTTTTTATCTATCATCCACCTAACACTTAAAAACACAAACTCCTGCTACTGTAGAGAAAAAAAAATCTATTATTGCATCATACAAAGAAAAACATATGTAAAACAAAGTAGATGCAGAAACCTTGTCTTTAGAAAACATTGAAGCTACAAATAAATGAATTTTTAAAAATAGATTTAAAACCAAACCCAGTCAAAACTGTTCTAGACAAAAGAAGTCTGACAAACTGCAGTACTGTGGTTTTGCAAAATTGTTTCAAAACTTCAGGAATTTTGCTGGCAGTGGCAAGACTGGATGACTGTGAGATGCTTTCAGGTTTGTTTAATTTCTGTGTTTTGGGTTTAGGTTTTTTCTTTTGGGAACTTGGCTTTTTAATTATTTTATTTTATTTCCTGTGATTGAAGGCCTTTGCAATCTTTGAAAAAAAAAGATAACAAAAAAACCACACAAAAACCTACCTAAACTTTTACATCTGAAAGAGTAAATAATCTTTATATGATCTTTGACTTTTTAACCAAATAATGACTAAAATCTCATATAAGGGTAGGACAGGTCAGCTTTGTTCTTCATTTTTTTCTCATATTTTAATTTCTAACCCTCGGCGGGTCTCTTCCTTTTATAGTGCCTGTATTTCTTGCCTGTAGTTTTAAGATGACTTACCTGACTTACTAAACACTCCTTCCTTACTAAGCACAAATATGATCTAGAAATCAGAATCTTAAAATTCTCCATTTAAAATTAAATCCTCATATGATTTTCTGTCAGTAACTTCCATGTGTCTGTGTAAACTCTGTGATAGGATCTTCTGTGGTATTCACATGCCCTCTGAACACAGAGAGACTTAGCTTTCTCAGGATTTCTCCTGAGAGAATCTGTGAGAGAAGCAAGGAAAAAAGAAGCAAAACAATTCTTATCTCATTCCCTACTCCCTGTTTGTGCCCATGTGGAATGTGTTGTGGAGATTGTTTACTCAAGGTGATTGCTTGATTGGATTCTGGTGAGGGTGTTTTGGATTCATTGACCAATTGGATCCACAGCTGTGTCAGGACTATTGGCAGAGAGGCACAGGTTTTTCTTATTAGTGATATAGTTAGTTAGTGATAGTTCTCGTTAGTGTAATATAGTGTAGTAAAGTTATAGTATAACATAGTATAATAAAGTAATTAATTAGCCTTCTGAAATCATTGGAGTTCAGATATCATTCTTCCTGTGTTGGGCATCCCAGCATCTATAATTGTCTACTTCTCTAGTTCCTGTCTTCCAAGTGGAACTCTCCTGGGTAATAAGAATTACCACTGACATCTGCACCAATTGATAAAGACTGTAATTATGCACAAATATACATGCCTCCCTATCAAAATCTGTCGTAACTGTCTGTCTCCTCTTGGCAGTAAATTGGGCTCTCTGGTTAAAAATCCTGTCACCATCCATGACCAATCATGGTGGCAACGGTTTCTCTTATTTTACTGTCACCAAACCTTCATCTAGACAAATGAAATAACAGTGCTAACTGTACTGAACAAGCATTCACGAACTTAACCTCAAGCAGACATTGGCTACTTACAATTTAATCCAAAGTTTATAAACTCAGTTTATGTGAATGTAATCACTATTTTACCATATGAAATTTGTGCAGGACACTGGTACTGACCATATTTCAAATGGAAACTGGAAAAATTCTGTGTATCTAACAATGAAAATTGTTTGCAATATTTCTTTTAAGTAATAATTTTTCTCTTTTTTTTATTTTTTATTTTTTTCTTGCCTAGTATATGTAAAGTGCCATAGGCTGATTACATCAATGTTTACTAGCAAAGAGCTTCCAACAAGTAGAAACATTGGACAAAAGTGAAGGGCAGTGTGGGGGAAGTCTACAGATGTAGAGTTGGAAGAACTTGGAGACATTAATCTTTCCCAGACATTTCATGCTTTCATTATCTTGCTTTTGTTGTAGAATTTCTGAAGATTTTATTTTTATTTTAGATTGAAGTGTTAACTCAATAATTTCTAGACAGCTAACATAAATATAGCTTGAGTGAGGCATGATTTATTCATGTACATTAAAGCCAGAAAAAAATAGATTTTGAGGACATTAATTAGCCATATTTCTCCTAAAGACATTAGTAGGTTGTACTCAGTACTGCACCTTTTGTTCAGGGAAGATAGCAGTAGCAGAAGCAATTGTCAGAAACTGATAATGATTCAAATTGTGCTTTCATAAAATGAAAAGAGTCCAGCAAAAACTAGGGGAATCAAGGAGTGACTAAAGTCATGTTCTTACCGCAGCAAAGATTGAATCAGCTTAATAAGCCTGCCATACTCTTACTTATAAATTTAAAAAATATTTTTGATTTCTCATAGGTTATTAATATTCTTCCCCTTCTAAAATAAATGTAGCTGATACAAATATCAATAGCTACATGCCTTGGGAATATACATCTACTTTTCCCAGTGGATGCCACTGTTTGATCAAATTCAGGCAAACAAAATCCTGGAATAATTATGAAAATTTGTAGCTGAAAAAAGCCGTTAATTCAAATTAAAACATAGAGTCTTTTGGAAAACATTTGAAGCATGTTTTATTAAAATGCCTGGAGCACAATTACAGTGGTTTTAGTAAGGATTATACAAAATTAAAGATTGCATGAGGAAATAAAAAATAACTTACAGGGCATGATAGAACAACAGAAACATGTAATGATATATAGAACAGAACTTATTTGTTGAATAACAGATAATTGTTTCAACATCTTACTCATTTTGAGTATGAGTTTGTAATTTGACACTGACTGATAAGGGACTTGCCACTAACATTAGTATATTTCACAGGTGAAAGAACAAGTATACTTATCTTTGTTATAATAGAATTAGCTTAGCATGAGGAGTTTCAGTTATTTCTGAAAGCCAATATTCTAATTTGACAGTCACTGGAACCAATGGCACTTCACCATTCACTTTCAGAGGATATCATCAGGCCAACATGAGTATTAAGAACATACTTTCTTCATCTAACAGCTTGAAGAAGCATTATTCAAGTGACAATAATGGTATTCAAACAATGGTAAATGATCTAGTACAAAATAAGAAGTGGCCTCTGTAATGTAGGTAAACAAAATGCAATAGCAACAGAAAATAAAATTGTTAGAACATACCAGTATAAGGAGCTTATATGAGGAAAACATGAAGAAAAATCAAAGACTGCAAATAAAATTAATTCAGTTTGCAGAGATTAATTCAAAATACAAGGAATTATCAGAAATTTATTATGAATCATGCAAGGAAAAGATGGTGATAATATTGTAAATCTTCAATTGTATCTAGATTACCATGCACTAGTCATTTTTATAGCATTTGAAACTTTGCTTTTTTTAATATAATTTGAAGTATTACATAAATTGTGACAGCAAGACATTGATTTAAGTATAGGAATCCTTGACTTTTGTAAGTACATTCCAAAAATGTTGTACAGTTAGGTAATTACAGTTATCTTATAGCAGAGACATAGTATGGGGATTTTTTTTGTGATAAAATGAAGTAATCTTTCCCATTTGTTCATTCTTCAGCCTCTTAGACATTGAGTATTTTCTGATATCTTTACATTATAATATTCGTAGAATTCTGAATATCCATCACACATCACTCAAATACATTCCTAAGGCTTGCTTTATGCTTGAAGACAAGAATAACAAAAGCCTACCTATTTCAAAGATGTGCACATTACAAGTCCAGGCTTTATGAAACAGTGCAGTTAACTGTGCCAAGACTTGTTTTCACAGATTACTTAAAATGAAGACTGCACTGTAAACCTTGAAATAATTGTAAATTCTGGCTAGCACAGTTTCATGGTACTTTTTGACAGTGTCTTCTAACATTCTAAAACAAAACTCTTGATATTTTGATTGGAAGCTGATACAGTATGGCTGTCTTGAGCCTTTGATCAGAAGAGGAAATTCTGGCACAGGACAGTCAGTTTCATGGGGATGTGGAATAGTAGAAGTTAAGAATCAGTAACAAGAAGGAAAATGACATGGGATTAAAAAAATGGAAGACAGGCTCAAAAACAATAAAAAGTGAAATGTTTGGTAGAAACTGAAAAATAAAAATAGAGAGGAGCAAAGAAAGAAAAAATGAGACAAAAGTGTGTTATATATCAGGTTTGTTTGTTTGTTTTTAAAAACTGTTCTTCCATGCATTTATTCGTGGGTGGGTTTTTGGAGGGAATAAATAATCTCAGGGAAAACTAGTGAGTATCCTATGTGTTTTTATTGATTTATACATTTATGTGTGTCTATATGTGTATCTATGAGCATGTGTGTGTACCTAACTATTCTTTTTCTAGACCACTGTTCCATTTTCCCTAAGAAGCTATCTCTACTCTGATTTATTTTTATATTTAATTAAAATTTTGTAAAACTAAAAAAAGAAAAAAAAAGGATAGGATATTTTGGGCATTGTATCATAAAGAGGAAAAAACAAACAGGAGTCATATATCTGTGCACATCTTCTATGTGTGATTGTGAGTTAAAGTCTTCCAGGAACTTATCTAAAGTACATAAAAATAATTAGCACCAGTCATTTAAGGATGCTGTAAATGACTCAGTTAGAAAATTAAAATATGGATACTGCCTAGAAGAGATAAGCGCATAGAGAAATCCTGTCTGCCCTAACTATGAAACAGCCAGTTAAAACCTAGCCTTGAGTGTGAAGTGCCACCTTTAGTCAAGTGGCAAAGTTAAAGACCCCGCAGGAAGCAGGCACAAATCTCAGGTGAGAGCTGATTTGTGTCAGAGGAGCTCAAAGCAGACAAAGCAATCTCTTGTGTTCCTGGAACTACAAGTGCACACATGTCTAGACCCTGTGTCCTAGGTTTCCAGCAGTGTATGCCAGCAGTGAGCTGTTCAAGCATGGCAGGAGGCATGTGACAAAGAGGACAGCCCTGGTGAATAAGCCTTAGCATAACCTGAGAATTATGCCCAGGGCAAGCAATGATGCTTACTGCTGCCAAAGCAGGCAATGAGGAAGCACCAATAAGGGTACAGGAACAGGGGAGGAAAGTAAGACAAAGTTGGCTTAAATTAAAAAAAATATTACTGTAGATTAAATAGAGTAACAGGTAAAAATGGGGTTGAAATGATAGCATTTCATTTGACAACAAAGCTTCCCTCTGTTCTTACAATCTCAAATAAATTAAAGAAAAAAAAAAAGGACCTGATTTACTTTGCTTATGTACAAAATAATAACAGCTTCTGTATTGTTCTTTTTTGATGAAATTTCCCTTTTGTGTTTTTGTTCTTCTTTTTTCCTTTCATCAAAAAAATTTAAGCAAAGTCCTCACTGATACATCTTGCTATTTGTACATACTCTAGGCCCACAGTTTCTCATCTTAAACTACAGTCTATTTTTTTCTGCTTTTGTTTCTGTGGATTGTTGTCGGTTATTTTAATCTCTTACTTTAAAGACTCATTAAGAATCTTCACCTCTAACCATGGAAATTGCAAAGAGCACTCCCTAGATAATAAATGAAGTACATTTTTTCAGATTTATCTGTTTGTTAATGTTTAATGTAATTGTTAGATTGAGTGTGGTCAATGAATAAATACAGTGCATATGAGGATGGTAGAAGACAGAATAGCTTCCATCTTAAGCAAAGACATCCTTCTGTGTTTTTTGCGACCTAAATAGAAATAAATTGAATTTCCATATGTTTTCTATGACATTCCATATGATTTTATTGATGAATTCTGGTTCATAATTTGTGATGATGAGAAAATTTAAGTGTATATTATTATTTTCTTTGTAAATAATACATTTTCTTTATAAATTTGCCTTTTGACTTAAGTATTATTAAAAACAAATTTATCTTTATGATGGATTTGTGAATTTAGTACTGATTTATTTCATCTTAGCTGCAGTTTACTTTAAGTATCCTAAAATATCAAAATTTTTCATAATACTATTTATGTCATTGGAGTCACTTTGATTTTTGGAAGGTAAGGAAATTGTCCTTCCCATCTTTTTCTTTTTGTCTGAGTTCATAGCAATTACTGGAAGACATAAACTATCATTTCATGGGACTATTATAAACAAATAATATTTTACCTGGTATTTTTAACACGTGAAGAACAAAGCTTAGGTCACACTGTGAAGTTCAGGTTATTATATCAAGGCTTTAAAAAGTCTCCTTTCTTTGAAATTGCTGCAAAAATATACTTCCAACATGGTTAAAATTAAAATCTATTGCAGGTCTTCAATATGGGAAAGTGCATATTTATAGAAAGAGTTCAGGAAAACATATCTTAAGAACTTTAAAATAATTTCTACTCTGTGACCTTCAAATACTAAACATAGTAGGATATCTGTCATTACACTGCAGTGACAAAACAGCAGCTCTCTTTCTGACCACTCTATAAAAACAGCAATATTTTTGCAAAATTTATTTTCCTATCTTAAACTGCCTTGTCTACCCTAGGGTACTGTTGTTTAATCTGTCAGTATTCTGGGATATTATACAAACAGATAAATTAGCTATAATCCTTGCCCCTGGAGAATTTCATTACACATAAATACAATCATATGAGAGAAGGTAAAAAAAAAAGTAAGAATAAGGAGGGAATAAGGGGAGAGAAGGAAGGACATCAATTATGAAAGCCTCAGTTTTAATTGTGTTTTGGATAGCTTTTTATTTAGATGGATTTTTATCTTTCATGGAGGAATAATAAAATTAAAAAAAAAAAAAAAAAAACAAGAGTGAAAGGGTATGAATGAGAGGAGGAAAAAATAGTATGTTCCCAACAAATAATGATGGAGGGAAGGATGTGAAATAAAATGTGTCTTTTAAGTTTTCCAAGAAAACCAGTTGCAGCCATTGGTAAAGAGAGGTACATAATACACAAAGTTGATCCCACCTCCAGAGTAGGAGACCTTCCATTCTGTTGAGAGAGGTAGCTTGAAGAAACAGAGCAGAGAAAGCAAAACAGCAATAAGAGAGCAAATGAACTTGCCCTGCCTGTTTTTCTTAATTTCTTCATGTTGATAGAAGTTAGCCTGTCTGAGAGTGCTGTTCTCTATTGTAACAGATACCTCCCAACCCCAAGGTAATTTTACATTAATTTACTTTTTTTTTTTTTTTTAATCTGTGTTCATAGCCATGCGATGATTTTCCTCATATATCAAAGCTGTTGATTCCCCCAGCAGGTATTTATACCTGAGTAAGATACCTCTTGAGCCCTTTTGTCTCCAGGCTAAACAGATCCAGTTGTTTCAGACTCCCCTCATATTACGGGTGATCCAGTCTCTTGATAGTGATCAGCAAAGATTATTATCTTTGTGGTCCTTCAGTGGACTGTCTCCATCCATGTCTTGAACTGGCAAAACAAGGACTGAGAATTGTACTTCAAAAGTGTTTCACAAGCCCTGAACAGTGGTGAAGGGTCACCTTCCTCAGCCTGTGAGAAACACTTTTCCTTATGCAACCCAGGAGGCTGCCGGCCACAAAGTCAGACATTCAACTTGGTGCCCACCAGGATCACTAGGTCTTTTTCTGCAAAGCCCTCGCCAGATACTGCCACCTTGAGATATACTTGACATTTCCTTTTGTTGAAGTTTGTGAGATTCTTCTCTGCCTGTTGAGATCCCTTTGAATGCCAGCACAATGATCTGATCTAACCAACATTCCTACTTTTGTGTCTTCTGAAAACTCATTTTGGGTGCAGTATATCCCATTATTCACATAATTAATTAAGAGAAAAAGTATTGGTCCAGCCTTGACTTCTAGGGCACAACATTAGTTACTGTCCTCCAGCTGAACTTTGCTCCACTAATAGATCCACTTTTGATCTGGGCAGTTCAGGCAGCTTACAAATAATTTCATTGTCCCTTTAATGAGTGTGGAATTCAACAGTTTGTCAATAAAATATTATGACATTGTGGAAAACCTTGCTGCAATCAAGTTATACAGTGTCTACCACTCTGCCCTCATACACCTTGCCAGCCATTTCATCATAGAAGGTGATTATCAGGTGGATTAGGCATGCTTTCCCCTACATAAATCCATACTGACAATACCCAAGAGCCACCATCTCATTCATATTTTAGTAAAGGTTTCCAGGATTATTTGCTTCACCACCTTCCTGGGGAATGAGGTGAGCCTCTTTAGTTCAGTAGACGATCCCCAGATCCTCCTTCATATCCTTCTTGAAGTTGACAATGATCATTATTTTCCTCCAAGCCCCAAAAGCCTCCTTCACTTGCCATGACCTTTAACAACTGAGAGTGGCTTTACAGTGCCAGGTCCCTTAGCAGGCACAGTTGTATCACATTTGGTCCCACAGGTTACGCCTGTCCAGCTTTGGTTTTTTTTTCAATGTTGCTTAGCATTTGACAGGGAGCTTTGATTTTTGACAAAGTCACAACCCCAAATATTTTCATACAACCCTGTGCTTGCACAGTGTGACTGCGACCAGCCACAATTTCCACTTTATCAAGAATGACAGAAAAGGATCACATAAACAGCAGCTGTCACTTTTGTCAGTATCATACTCCACATGTTTTCATATAACTTTGTAGTTGGCAAGTTTCCATTTGTTGAAACTGTCATGTCCATTTGCTCCCTGAGAAGCCTCTGATGGTTCACATTTTTGCCTTCAGATCAGGAAGTGCTCATGTCTGAAAATATGGAGAATTTTCCATACACACATATATGTAAGTACACAAATATTTATAAAATTTAATACTTACATATAGATAAACTTTAGATATGTTTATATATACTTTTGCATTTGTATATACTTATATATAGATATAAAAGGTAATTATATGGATTAATAAAGGTGCATGTACAAAACATTCTGAAGTAAGAGTTAATGGGAAAAATATTTAAAGCTTAAACATAAAGAGAAAGTAATTAAACAAAGTAAAAAAATGTTGGGCACTCCCATGTTACAAGGCTAATGAACTATTCCAAATAATTCCTGTTGGATCATGCTCCTTACTGAAATCAGTTTCTTGATTAATTGCTCCCAGCAACAATCCTTGAGGCCGGGTGGGTTGGCATTACAGAAGGTCTACTTAATCTTGCATTTAGTTTCTTTGTGTACATCATCGCTGTGTTTCTACCCCAGAAAGCAACTAAGTACTGCACAGCTGCTCACTTATTCACTCCCTTATCGGTAGGGAGGGGAATCAGAAAAAAATCCCAACCTCTCGGTTTGAGATAAGAACAGTTTAATAATTGAAACAAGATAATAATATTATTATTAATAATAATAATTAAAATCCTAGAGAGAGAGGAATAAACCCCAAGAAAAAATAAGAGATCTATAATAAAATTTCTCACCATCCACTGACCGATGCCAGGCCATCCCTGAACTGTGACCATCAACTCTTCCTGGCCAACTCTCAGTTTATATACTGGGCATGACATGCTAATGTATGGAGTATCCCTTTGGCCAGGTCTCTTTATGGTCACCTTTTCTAGCAATGCTCTCTCTTGGCTTATTTTGCACTTGCAAAATAGATCATGTGAAAAATCCTTGACTTAGGGTAAGCACTACTCAGCAACAAGCAAAACTCCAGTGTGTTGTCATTCTCATGCCACATCACATGCAAAACACAGCACTATACCAGCTAGTAAAAAGAAAATTAACTCTATCCCAGATGAAAAGAGGGCAATCATAAACTTGTATGCACATTTTATCAGACCAACTTCTGAGAGGCTGAAAGGAGGAATTCCCTAAGCTGAAAAGGTCCCAGGGTCATAAACAGATTCAGAAGTGAGTGCTGGTGTGTGCCTAGGGGCTATGTGCTGCAGGCATTGCAAGCTCACTGTGCTTCAATGCACACTCTGAACCTGATAAGAGCAACAGGTTCTGTTGGAGGCTTCTGTGATCCCTTCTGATGGTATAGGATGAAAAGCAGACAGTCTCTAATGAAACTCTATTAACAGGAGACTAAAAACTCTCTGTGAAAAATGATTAGTGAGTTTTATCTGAATCAAATATTTATCTTAATCTTAAAAAAAAAATAGATTTGAAAATGTTCTTTAAACTGAAAAAAAGCCACTACCACCAAAAAACCAAACAATCAAGCAAAACAAAACCTGGAAGTAACAATGAATTTTCCATACAGAGAGATGTTTCAACTAAATCTCTGATAGCTACAGAGCACCAACTGCCCAAAACACAATTTTCAAGGGAGCTGAAAGCATGCTTTCAGTTTGACAATCATCATAATTTAAAAAGTATTTATAAGCAAATTCATGCATTTTTTTAAAAAAAATACAGCACAATTTGTGGTTCCCAAGGGGTTTTTTCACTGTATTTCAACAAATACTGACATTTAGAACGCTCTTTTTTTGTAAACTTTATTCTATTACAAACCACACACTGTGGTTTCAAATATGTTTTTTGCATTAGATAGATTTACCATTGCAGTTATTTAGTTTTTTAATAAATCAGACCCACAAAATATAACAAGATCTAAGGTGTACATTTTACATTTATATGGTAGCTATGGTGTGCAAGAAGCCCATGCTGTGTCAATGAGAGGTAATATCCCTACACACTGCGCAGAAAGATGAATCCCCTGAAGTCTGAGCTGTTAGGTTTAAGTGGGACAGCAACTATGATGTTGTGGAATATTAACAAGGTAAAACGGCAATTGGACATTTGATTCCCCAAAAGTAGGAAACCTAAACAGAAGCAGTAGGAAATGAGCTAGAAGAGAAGCAGGGAATGTGTGCTTTGTTCTCATATGGCAGACAACAGATCTCACAGCCCACAGTAATACGTGGCTTGTAAAATACTCTGTTCTTTCATTTGTCTGGTGCTAAAACTTCTAGCCATTTGTTGACTTAAAATCATTGATGTTTAAAAATATATAAAAACTGTGTCAAGTTTTGTGAACACAATCATATCACCAAGGAAATTTAAATATATAAGTGCAACACTTTCCAGACTGCAAATTAAAGGTATAACAATACCTATTGTCACATAAATTTAATTTCTACCCTTAATGCTTCCTACATTTACTCTATTTCATCTTCCTTATTTATCTAAAAGATAACATCTAGCCATAGAGGAATAAAGATATTTATGTGAAGTTATTTCTCTTGGTTCATACTGAAAGCAAAAAAAAAAAAAAAAAATATATATATATGATGAAAAAAAAATATTTTATGATTAGAAGTTCAAAATCGGTATTGTTCCAAAATATTCTTCAATATATATATAATGTATCAAAATAGATAAATATTAATGAATTTAAATATTTAAGAATTCCATATATCTGCAACATGATAAAAAATTATCAAATTGGAAAAATAAATATATTGCCTTGTGTCCTTTCCCTCCATGCCCTCTTTCCAAAACTTGATATAAGTACCTCTGTCTAAAAATAGAAAAAATAATGCAGCATCAGTGAATCCTTATTTCATGATATAATTTTAAAAAATTAATTTTTCAGGTAAAGCAGATCTGGTTTCGTTTTTTTTTTTGGGGGGGGGGGTTGTGGTTTGTTTGTTTGTTTTTTTGTGGGTTTTTTTTTTTTTTTTTTCTGTTTGGTTGTGTTTTAAATTAATTTTAAATTATTTTTTTAAATTAAAATAAACCCCAAAACCAAACAAAAACCAAACAAAACAAAACCACAAAAAACTCCAAACAACAAATAAATAAGAAATATCAGTGATCGACATGTTAACACTTTTGAATAGAGAACCAGTTGCCCATAGTCTGCATATTGGTTTCAGTATCCTTAGAAAATACTTTCCATACAAGTATACTGCTGGCAGAATAAAAAAAGAATATTTCCAAGCAGATTTTCTTGCTCGATAGGTGGTGATATGCAGACAAAAATTAATCTTCACATTGCATCACGTGTTCTGTTTGCTGTAATTTCTTCACTGACATATTTCAGTAAATGCAACAGCAACTGTAGATGGGATGAGATCCAGTCACCACGGTACTACGGCCCTATTGCTGCTGTAGGGTGCTGTGGATACACAGGGCACAGGCCTGGAGACAATACAGCAAAAGTAAAATGAATGTTCAGTAGTCTTCAGTCCAAGGAAGGAATGCAATTGCTAATACTGCTAATATTCGAGGTCTGCTCTCCGTCAGGTCTGAGGTGGTCACAAATACCTATGTGTGAGTGCAGTGTAGGTATTGTGTAAGCTGCTGGAAAATGAAGTGCCCTTCATCAATATGTGCATCTGTGCTGTGACAGAAGTATATGCCCATTAATAAATTGTTGCTTTTCATGTTTATCTTCTCCTAAATATTGATAATTCAAGCACAATGAAGCAAGCCTAATTGCAAGTGTGCCTAGGAATATATTACATACACTCTCCCAAAGAGATATTCAATCATTTGGAAAACACCAACCAGAGTAATTTCATTTCATTATGTTTAAGGGGTAGGCTTTCTTTATCACTTTAAATTTATGACCAACTTTTAAAAAATAAGGTTATAAAAATCAGAAGTTTCCTCAGTTGTTTTGTCTTTATTCTAGATTCCAGGATTTGAGGGATTATGTGTCCCAAGAGTTTGCTTTTCCTCCTGTTGTCTAGGCCCTGAGTCTGCCTGCTGTTATACGTGCAACATCATGCTTTCCTGAGTGCTACCGCTTTCTAGTTCTTCATCTGATTTCCCCAAGATTATGTTGCTCTTTGTGAAAAGAGAAAAAGGCCAAACTCAACCTATTTACAAGTACTTGCTAGGAAAAGCAAAATCAGCCTTAAAGTGAAGATTTGAAGTGTTTTGAAGAGTGTAAACTCTTACTCATGATAGTGTTTCTGAGTCACTGACCTGTGTTGGACACTGCATGTTGAGTTATGATTTTATTGTACATGCCACAGAGAAAAGCATGACCTTTAAACTCCTTTCTTTCTATGCTATTAACTGACAACTGGGCTTCTGGACTGCTGCTACAAAGTCGGTTTTAGGATAAGAAAGGATAAGAATGGCATCATTATCTGCTAGCATTGTCTGCTGCTGCCCTTGGAAAGAGGCTATCACCCTGAGAGAAGAAAGCCCTACTGATACAAAGATTTTACTCCTTCCCTACAGTCAACACCCTAGTGATTAGTCACACTGGTATCAACTCAGAAATACAATTCAAACAATACATTCCCATAAAACACAAAAGCTCATTACTTATTCCAAGAGGTTTACTTTAAAAAAAAAAAAAAAAAAAGAAAAAAAAGAGAGAGAGACTATAAATGTCATATTTTTGAAAAAAAAACTTTCAACAATATTCAAGACAGAAATTATCTACTCATCCTGTCCTCACTCTTGTTGGTTTCACTCCAACAATAATTTATAATCTAGCTGCAGAAGAAATGTTAATCAAACATACATCTATATTTTTCATCATGAGGATGTAGGGAGTGATCTCCTTACCTGCCTTTACAGACTTCATGACTGATATGCTTTAAATATATAAACTTAGTAAACTGGGTTTCTGAACATCTATAGGATGCCTTTTAAAGCTCTAACCCAAGATAATTGTAGTGAACAATAATTATCAAACTAGTCAAAAGCCCACAACAAGAAAGCAACAGAAAAAGGTAATTTATGAGTATTTTCTGGCAAAATGCATTATGTTTTCAAGATGTTTTGCAAGGAGATGATATCTTTTTTCAAACTGATGAAAAAGGAGCAGATAATCCCACAAAACCTTTAGCTGATAAGAGTAGACCTCTTGAAAAATGTTATTTTTAAAGATTAGAAAATCAATATATGTAACAAAAACTACATATACCCATAATATTGCAGGTTTTCTGTTTGTCTTCAATGGAAAAAGTGAAGCATGAGAAGGCTTTTATTTTAATTCGGGCATATGGGTGCTGCACTAACAAAAGTTTTTCTCTTAGTAGCAGTTTCTAAGTAAAAGTCTCAACACAAATGTGACTGTGATAACCTAAACTCAAGCCTTATTTTTCTAATTTTGTAAAATGAATTCTGCATTCAATGGATGGTTTCTTAGTCAAAGCTGAAGACCAGTTACCCTGATTTTAACAGTTAAGTGTTTGGCTGGAGTAAATATTTGACTGATGACTCTATTGACACGTATTGATTCACTCTGGATTTATGGATAAATAAGTTAGATCTCATTAAAAACTACAAAACTGTATTCTAAAATGTTTATTTACACACTCAGGAATGGGGCGGCTGTGGACAAAGTAATTAATCTCAATTAACTTTGGGCATAAGGCTAATCATTCTACAGATTCTCTAGAGTGTTAAGAGTAGTACAAGCTCTGCACGAGCCTTAGGAAGCATGTTTTTCTTCAAAGATTATTCAGAAAGTTCAAAATGAAAAGTGTCATAATGTAAGCACCTTAGATGCTTAAATTTAAATGATACATTTTTTTTCACATAATAAAAATTATTGGCTGAGGGAACCCTTTGATGCTGTCACTCAGTCTTCCACTTGGATGTTTATTGGATATTTATAAGTACAGGATACTCATCTCTGGACCTGCCACTTTATTTTCTATATGTGTTAACATTGTAGTTCAAACTCTGAAATAAAGGCTATTCATTATAGGAGCCATTCACTCAAAATAATGTGGGTTAAGCAATCAGGCAATTTTTTGACAATGTAAAAAGATCTCTTGTGGATGTGACATCCTGGTCAGAGAGTGAGAAAACTTAGATAAGTTTTCCCAGAATCGGCCTGAGAGACTTTAGGGAGTTGAAGATAAACAATGATAACTTATTATCATAAACAACCTGCAGGTGGTGTTTTCCTACTCTCTGTTTTCTTGTTTATCTCAAAGACTGTTTGTAAGAATGGTATCTTGTTACTTAGCCAATCAGGTGAAATGTATTAACTAAATGACCAATCCAATGTACCTGGTTCAGAACAGCTTATAAAAAGGAGCAGTTCAAACTATATGGTGTGTTATTATGCCAATCAGCCTTCTGATGAGTCTGTGTCATTTCTTACTCAATAGCAACATGCTCTGGCTTTGAGCATAAACCCTGTAAGATATGAAAAAAAAAAAAAAAGAAAAAGGCTTTAGTAATGGAAGAGACTTGTTACGTCATTTAGATACACTTTTCTCAGTTAAATATTGTTCCCAGTGATTTGAATTGTGTATAGCTTTAAATATCTTATGCAGACATTGCAGGAATGAATAATCCAAACATTTGAATATTATTGGTATTTTGGGAAGATTGTCTCTGATAATCATATACTATCATTATCCTAGACAGAATTTACAGAACTGAAGCTGGAAAAAAAGAAGTTTTCTTTCTTTTCAGGTGTTTTTTGCCACTGAGGAGCAGATATATGCTGTATTTCCTCTGAATGTCATTAAATTACGTACACATAGTCCTTGGAATGACCAAGGGAATACACTTCATCTACATTCTATAGTCATGGAAAATTTTAATTACTTTGCTCCTCTCAATATATTTTTATTACTTTCATAAGGATCAAAGAGCATCCTCTGTTGGCTAATACAACACCTGATTCTGTTGTGCTTCTCACTTACTATTGTCTTGTGAATAGGGTAACTAACAGTGTTATGAAAGGGTGTGGGTTCAATTCCTGTAGAGGATTTGCTTTCATTAAAATTTCTTTTATTAACATCTACCTTCTTCTCACTAGGATGTGACTAAATTAATTTTTAAGTTTAAATTATTTTTCTCATATTTCTAATTGGTTCTAATCCAGAAGCCTGGGAGCATGAAGACAGTAAGGCAGACATTAGAATAACAAAAGAGATATCTAGGCAAATTTTTCTAGTTTTATACAACATATGGTCCTATTGTTTTGAAAGAGACCCCTTTAAATTCTGAGTTAAACTTCTAAAGGAAGATTATAATTTGATCTGCACTTTGAGCTGAACAAGATTTGGGTTCTGTTTTATGATTAAGGCTGCTATTAATGATAGCAAATAGAACAGCTCTAAAGGAACATCTTTCTTGTCTGAGACAGACATGTCTCATGCCTTGTACTGGATAACAGAGATCAGCACTTTCCTGTGAGTTCAAGATAAAATGTAGGTAAGGATTACCTTAAGCCATTGTGAATTAGTTCTGGATGATCAAGGTCATTCATGATTATCTGGTGGGTTTCATTATGATTATTCTTTTCTACATAGGCTTAGCTATTATTGATTTCAATGCTCCTTCTTCCAGGCTAAGAGTCAAAGTCTTGAGAAGGCCTCTCAGGTGGCAGCATTTACCTACTCTTACATGAGTAAATCTGTTGTATCATCATCTCTCACACAAGACAGAGTATCATCATTTCAGAAACAAAGTATCGATCAAATTGCTTCATCTCAAAAATGATATTGTAGAATCAAAAAGATTCAGAAAAAAGGTGACAAAACTTAATGGAATTACTTTCATTTACTTAAAATATAATTAAACTGCACAACTCTTTACCATAGGATGCCTTAGATGTCTGAAAAAATACATAAATTCAAAGAGAAATTGAATAGATGGCAAGGTCAAAAATACTTACCAAACCTATGGGAACTTACAGGACCTAGGGATCGAGTTGTATGTGAATTAAGGCTTTTGGTATTTTATATAATTTTGATGTGGTCCAACTCCATGACCTTGACTTAAACATGAAAATTGCCAAGTTGTGAAAAAAGGACTGTGAAAAAGTACATAGCATAGAGCTATGTAAGATGAGAGAGATAAGATTGCTGATACAGGGATAGTTCAAGGGTAGGAGAGGAAAAACACTGATAGGAAAATATATGAAATCCTAAGAAACCTCCAAGCAGTGAGTCAGAAGACAGCAGCTCAGCAGCAATGCATATCAGTCCATTCCAAGGTACAATGGAGGCCGACCTGCCTGACCTCCCTGACAGCTGAGAAGTCTGCAAAGACCCTCTAGCTACTTTATTGGATGGAGATGGTGAACACATTGCTGGTTAGCTGAGTAACTCCTTTGACCTAAGTATCTATCATGTGTGTTGTCTTTGATATCTACCTTATATTTCCAATTTGTGTTTAAAGAAACTTGTGGAACCTCCGAATGAAGTGAAGGTGCCCAGGAAGGATGATTAAGAGGGGGAGCGCTACATTATCTTTTGAAAGATGCATTCTGTAGGGAAATACATTTATTTGATACTTTGGATGTTGACTTTCCTCATGTGCTCATTAATTCATAGCAATTAATACAAAAAAGGAAAACAAATAAAAAACTCCCATTAATTTTAAATTTCACTTATCTAGACTGATATAGGACTTGTTTCATGTCCACCTCTGTTGTAATAGAAAATTTTGCCTCATTTATAATTAACCTAATTAGTCTTCTCTCAATTCTGATAAATGCCATGAGTTCAATCTATCATGTTCCAATCCATATTAATGTTAATTTTCACCTCACTGCCTACAATAGGATGCAATTATTTGGCAATTGCAAATACAGTTTGAAAAAGCAGTATCTACTGAATTATTTGAACCCTAACTCTAAAGTAATTTCATAGCCTGTCTTTCTTTTAATGACAGGAATTGTTCTTATCAATAAAATATTTCAAGATTCTTTTTTGTTAATTTAGCAGCTACTTTTGATCATCACATGAGTATTACAGAATCCTTCTAGAAATATAGCAAATAGCTTTTTTCTGAGAAGTCTCATTCCATGTTTAGATCAATATTCATTAGATTATGTTCTTTTTTTTCTATTTAGACATTACAACTGAGAGATATTCTGAGAAAAAGCAGTTTGTACTGACATATATGTATTGTATTTTAAATACATTGGCAATTTTGATAATACTTAGAGCAATATTTTAGCATGAGATGTTGACAAGTGTATATATTACCATTTTCCCTTCATACTAGCACAATTATTCAGAATGCCTTCATTAATATGTGTTAGCTAATTATGAGATTTGGAAGGTAATTGTTGTTGTCTATTATCTATTGCCTCTTTTTAAAAAACAGAAGTACATAAAATAATTATATGAGCAAGTATTGGCTGCTCAACTGTGTCATGTTCCATCCTTAGAGTAGGTTCAAAGAGAGTTCTGAAAGATTTGATGAACTTATGTGTGTTTAAACCTTGATGAACCATGCATCGTACTTGAGTGTTAGACATATCAATACAATTATTGATTCTGATTATCACTGATGGTTTTATAACGGTTATTTAGAATATCTCTTTGGCCTTTGACACAGCAATGCAAATCAACCCCTACTTCACTGTTCTCAAAGTTACATTACTTCAGGACAGAATGCTCCACTGTAAGCAGCAGTAAATCACTGAGTTTTAAGAATCTGCTCATCTGAAGATTCCCTACTGATCACAAAAGCACTCGAGGTTCACTAGTGAGTTTGGTAAGAAGACAGTACTGATTTACATTAAATCCTCAATAATTGCTTAGATTTCCAGGTTCAGATGTATGAGAATTCTGCTTTTCTTAACTCAATTTTCTTTCCACTTGCAACATTTTATTTTTCGTATGGAATATAGAGTTTCAATTAACCAGAACTGTACCTTTAGGCTTTATCTCTCCAACAGTCTAAATAATTAAAGATTTAGACTTGGAGAGTTTCAGCTAGGATAGAGTTAATATTTTACTTAGTAGCTGCTACAGTGCTGTGTTTTGGATTTAGTATGAGAAAAATAACATACTGATGTGTTTGTTCCTGAGAAGTGCTCAAGGGCTTAAGTCAAGGGCTTTTCAGTTTTCCATGCTCTGCTGGTGGGCAGGTGCACAAGAAGTTGTGAGAGAGTATTACTAGGATAGGTGACCTGAACTGGCCAAATGGATATTCTATACCATGAATGCTCCGTATATAAACTTGGAGGAAGTCAGTTAGAAGGGGCAAATCATTGCTTGGGGACAGGTTGAGCATTGGTTTCAGCAGATGGGGAGCAAATGCATTGTACATCAATAGTTTTTCCTTGGGGTTTTATTCTTTTTCTCTGCTCTTTGTTTTAATACTATTACTACTACCACTACCAATAATAATAATATTTTTATTATTATATTTATTATTATCTTTATTTCAGTTATTAAACTTTTCTTACCTCAACTCATCCCACCAGGGGGCCAGTGAACAAGCGTCTGCATGGTATTTAGTTACGTCTGGGGTTAAACCACTACACAAATTCAGAAGTGTAATTCTGTATTTCACTGTCTTCTGCAATCTGTATCTGTTAAATTTGAAAGACTTTATCATTTTATTCTGAGGAATGGAAAACAGTGGATCTGAAGCCAGTAGAGCCCAGTCAAGAGTTAATAAACTACATCCTAATATACCCACTTAGGATGCAATTTACGGCTTTTCACAAGCAAGTTCATTTGCTCTTGTAAGCACTGACTTACAAGAGGAAAACTAAGCTACTCAAAGAAGCCACTTTGGTTGATTATCCTTTAATATTTTTACTTGACCTTTTCTGTGATTCTCTAACTTACATGTTTAATATGAATCTCTTCCCATTTAAAATTTTCTGAGCTTTGATTCGTAATTTGTCTTTAGGCTACTCATCCCTTCTTTTACTTTATTTCGGCTTTCTCAGATCTTTGGTTCTTAAGCCTCCTGACAAGTGTGTTTAAATTTCTGAATATTTTAGCACAAGGTAATTTAATTTCTGAGTTGGTTAGAAGTTTCCTGTTTTCCTTTTTTTTCCCTTTTATATTCTTAATTCTCTAGAACTTTCTCTAAAGAGTGTTCTGTGTGAACTGGATTTTCAAGGTGCTATTTTTCTTTTCCATTATCACCTAATGAATCCCAGAATTATTCTGCATCTAGGGCTCTCACCTTGGGTATGGATGATTCAGTTTTACCTGATTATGCAGTATTCAGTATTAATCTCATGGGTTCCAGGTATGTATCATATCTCAGATTATTAATATCTCTTGTCTTGATACAGTGGACTTTTCTCTAAACAAGTGTTTGATGATTTAGAAAAAGTAATCAAGTAATTTAACAGCCAGCTTGGAAGAATCATATTAAAACCCTCAACAACATTGTAATGAGTGGGTTGCTGACAAAATAAACATTAACATAAAATAATCCTTTCAAAATATTTCATACTTCACATCTTTTAATATTATGCCTAGTTTATGAAGTTTATGAGTTTATTATTAACGTTAATATAATTAATAATATTGACTTTACTACTAACAATAGAGATGTTATTTATAGCATTCTGAATTTCTTTAAGGAATTCTGAGATGAAACAGGTTACATAACTGATTCTGTCTATTCTGGAGCTATAGAAATAAAAAGAAGATAAAGAAGGTCTAGAAAGCAGGAAAATAAGATTGTGAAATTACTGATAATGGACTCTGATAATGGTTTGAGTTTCATGGGTGGCTTACAACACAAATTTAAAAGTTGGCAGGCTGAGAAATTAGGATATGGATCAAACTCACATATATTTATGTATCACATACTCAGATTTTGAGGGGACACAATATCAGTGTCTTACTATTGAGACTTACATTAGATAATTACGGTATGTGACATTAAAGGATTAAGTAAAAAGTAATTCTACCGGTTGATACAGCTATAAACACAGAATAACATCTGAGATATTGACATTTTAGGTGTTTTCACTACATAAATATTGTACATATTTAGAGAGAATATTTTATTTTAAATCAAAAATTACAACAAAGAAGCTGAGAAAATTGCATTTTAAGAATATAATACTCTATAGTATATAATTCCCTGTGGTTATAAGTGCCAATTGTATCAGAATAGTAATAAAAAGTTGAACTTCCTTTACCTACTAGCACATGACTATTTCTATAATGTTTAAGTGACCACAATGCTGATTTACACTGTCCAGAAAGAATGCTTAATGATAAAATCATAACCTGAAATGAATATAAAAATCAGATCAAAATTGTAGAAAATAAAATTTGAAATAAGATATTGTCTCCTATAACAAATCATATTTTAAATTAACGTTGCATGATAAATATTTCAATACAGTGTATTTATCTCACTATTTTCATTTTTACTGATTAACTGATTAGAATTACTATCTATTGTCATTTACACCAAATAGTGAAATGGTGCAGAGTTACTTGAGTAGTGGGAATTGCTAGAGAGTCAAGTCAGTTATCTCATGGGAAGAGTAACATACCAAAAGGAAAATATGAAAATGAGCATTCACATGTCATGCTTTTAAATAGCCAACCCCACTTTGTTGCAGCTGCATAATAGCATTTTGGACATAGTCCATTCATCTCCCCCTGTAAATGCCAGAGATGCAGCTGCTGTCCAACATGTTTTCTACTGGGACCATTTGTATATCAGGCCACACAGTAGAAAAATTACGCAAATAACTCTTATAGGAACTGGGACAGGTTTAATTAGGTTATGCTAAAATCTTTATTTGTTTTGTTAGTTTTTCTTTACATATACTTTTACTTTGTAATATTCACTGTTAACATATTTTTAACAACCTTTTCTGCCCTTCACAGGACAAGAGAATTCTAACCAAGTAGTAGCTGTTGCATCCCGGGTTTGGGTTCAGATTAGGGGTTCTGATATGTGTTAGTTAGCTGAGTGCTGTGTACCCCCGTGCACCCTCCACGTTTCCCCCCGCCCCATGGTTGCCACGTCCTGTCCCAACTTCACAAGAGCAGATCCCTTGCTAGCCCTGGCTAGCTCTTTTCGGGGCGATAGGGCAGCGAGAGGCACTCCCTGCTGAATCCAGCTGGGCTTTAGAGAGTGCCTTCGTGGGTCCGAGGACATTGCTGATCCCACCGGCAAGGAAGGAGGCGACACTCTTCTGGGAATAGGTCCAAGATTTATTGTGACTCCGAGGAGAGCCCCAGAGCCCAACAGCACTCAAAGAGGTCCCAGAAGAGAGTGAGCAGGCCCGAATATAGGGTGGGCAGGGAAACCCAATCAGCCAATGGGAGAAGACATGGGAGTGGCCCTCCGAGGGAAGGACAGCCGGGGTATCCACTTAAGAGGGAGGAGGGGAGGGACCCCAGGCCATTGTCCAGTCACCCAGCGACCCTGGCAGAAGCTTCCAGACAAAGGGGAAGGATGGACAAGTCACCTGGGAGGGGTCAGGGGCATGAGTCAGGGTTTTTGGGATTGATGGACACACAGGTGCTGATGGGAAAACCTGGGATGAACCAAAAAGGCACAAGGGGGGTACAGAGGGATAAACCATTTTGAACATGCATACAGTGGAACCTAAAAACACAACTCCACACTTGGTAGTCGGCTCTGGGTTACTTACTATTGGACCTAGCCCACGCCACTCCTGTAACCACCCCCCTGTCTGCTCCGGAGGGTTCGGTGTCTGTTTCCCCATTCCCGTAACCCCATTCGCCCTGGAGCCTGGTGTCCACCCCTGTCATGTCCCCGTTGGTTAAGCCGATCCACGTCACTCCCCTGTAGCCTGCCCCCATTGGGCGAGGGGGGCTTCCGCCTCCCTCGGCCTGCCCCCTATAAGACCCTGTGCCTTCCTTTGTTCGTGGCCATTTTCGTCCACGTGGGTGCAGGGGAGCGAGCCACGGCTTCTCCACCACGGCTCCCCGCGGCAAATAAAAGCTTTCCAGCCAACCACGTGGACGGAGTGGACAATTCCTTCCCTCTTTGCCTCGTACCCTCGCATAGGTGACAGAACCTGACAAGCCCCCCACCGCGAAAGCAGTGCCCAGGAGCAAGCAGCAGCCGCCGGTCCCGGAGAGAAGCAGCACCTTTGCCAGGCTCCAGATCCACCTGGGACCGGGGGAAAAACAGTGCAACACCACAAGTAGCCATACAAATTATCTCCCTATAGTGGTGAACAATATCACTGCAGTCTTTCTGCCCTGCCTGTCCTTACTTCCAATGTCCATACAGTTTCCTTTTCCACCTAAGTTCAAGAAAAAGATCCTTGCTCATCCAAGCTGGGCTTCTGTCCCTTTTCATTGACTTCTGACACTTTGAGACTGTCTTCTCCCGAACTCCTAACAGATGTCTCTTAAAAAGTAACCAGCATTTATAGACATCAATAACTTCAAAGGTAGATAACCAGGGACCTTACTGACTAGCTCCTTTAGCAGCCCAAAGTCTTCTCTGCCCATACCTAGAGTGAAAGTTTTGCCAACAGCTTTTCTCCTCTCACCCATGATTTCAAGCTAAACTTCATGATCATTGTGACCCAGGTATCCACCCATCTTAACCCATGAGTCCCTCTCTGTTTGCAAACAATAAATCTAGGACAAATCCTTTCCAGCTGGCTCTCTTAACAACTGCACTAAAAAGTTATTTTCAACATATTTCAGGGATTTCCTGGACCTGTTTGTTACGAAAGTATGATATTCCCAGTTGACACCTGGGACATAAAAGTCACCCATAAGGGCCAGGATCAGGTAGATTTTATTGTGTTTTCCCCTTATGCTTACACAAAGTCTCTCAGCTGTCATCACCAGTCGTGAGCCCCACACAATCAAATCCCTCACTTGAATTCTGCACCACCTCCCTGGTTTGTTTGCCTTCCCTGTCCCTCCTGAGGAGCATGTCCATCACAGCACACCAGTTGCAGAACCCATCCCATTTGGTTTTGCTTATGTCAATGGTGTCATAGCTCTGAGGGGGGATCAAAGCTTGTAGTTCCTCTTCTACACTAATTCATAATATTTCATATAGAAGAATCTGGTATAACATATGCAATGTATATACTCTTCTATATAAAAATGGAATTATATACTATAGTAAGAAAATAATATATATATTTTTATATTTTATCAAATTATAGAATTATTTTCTATTAACATAGAATAAACATAAATCAAGAAAATATTTGATTAATTAATAAAATTTATTAAAATTTATTTAATATATCAGTAGATTACTAGAATTCCCCCCCCCCCCATGGCAGGGGCTTTGGAACTAGATAATTTTAAGCTCCCTTTCAACCCAGATCATTCTATGATACTGTGATTAATAATAATTACTTAATGACTGATATAATGTATTACACATTATTTTATGTAACAGATAATGGATACTATGTATTGCTCAATTTTGTTATAATTTTTTCTGAAGTCACAATGCTTTAAGCTTTGTGCTTTCAGACTCTGTAAAGTATTTCTGAAACTTGAAGTTAAACACATATCTAGGGACTTTTCCATGGAGCACAGCCAGTGCTACTCATCAGATTAAAGTAAACTGTTTTTCTCAAATCAGACATGCATGAGGTTTTCTAGGGAACAAGCCACTGACTGGTGGCTAAAAAGTCACTGCAAAAAATCCAAAGGTTTTGTTGCTAACTTGTGAGAGTGAAAATGGCATCCATGAAAATAAATTCCTGTGAATTTTGTTCTTTTTAATAAAAATTCACATTTTTAAATTTTAAATGGGTATATAAAAATTTCCTTATTAATTTAACCTAAATATAGTATATTATTTAGCTATCTCCCAAAGTTTATCTCATTTATAAACTGAAATTTTTCAAGAAAAAAATTTATAGTGTGAACATTCTCATTCTTGAAAAAAGTTGTATCCATTTTCTAGATATTCTTACAAGTCAGAGTTTTGCTTATTAAAGTGGCTCACAGTCTTTGCAATGATGGACTTATTTAGTTACAAACCCACCAGCCAAATAATCCTTTTGTCCATTGAAAATCACTGTAGTAAGTGATTCTCTCTGACAGTAGAGGTAAAAAATAATTCAGAGTAGATTTGATCATTTACTGACAGCCTTGGTAATTTCCTACTCATGACACTAAGCAGATGTTTTTGCTATCTAGCTGAAAAGGTCCCTGATAGATAATCTTTTTCTCCCTTAATCAGGAGCAGATTTGGATGTGTAGAAGTCCATGCACTCACTGATGGCTTCAAAAAAGCCCAAAGAGCAGCTGTACTGATGTAGCTTTGAAGTGGCATTCTCAGGAGTACTGGGAATGATAGGCTGTTTTAGTGGCTGTTATTAGTTTCATAGAGTTTCTCTTTTTCAATCCTGTCTCATACTAGAGTCAACAACGTGGTGGGGATACTGTATTTATATGCCAACTCACTTCAGTGAAAGAAGTGAATCCTTATCTGAATAGGCAAGTAAAAACTGAAACAGCTCTTAGGCATAATCCCTGTCTTCTCTAGTGCTTAAATAAGAAAAAGACTGTAGTAAAAGAACAGTGCCAGTAGCAATGAAAATATTATACAAATACAAAAAAAAGGAGATGAAATAAAATAAAATATAAGCAGAAAAAATGACATATTTGTTAGAAAAAGTGAAGAGTGTAAAGGGAGAAATTATAAGACAGCTGTGTAAGACAATGCCATAAATAATAATGCATTTTTAAGGACAGAGGTATTTTTTAGAATGATTCAATGAGTACAACAAAATAAGATCCATAAGGTCTTCTTGAATTAATAATAAAGGTATCCCTGCAGCATTTGCAATACTGTTATATATATAATTTTTACATAGTAAATGCTTTAGATACTAAATTCTTTACTTTCATCATTTGCTTGGGAAAAACAGATTTTACAACTGAGCACTTCAGTACTAAATTACTTTCATCAAGCTTACATGAATCAAGGACACTTAATGTACCTTTTGGATATGTTAGTCATTCTAGTGAGACTATAAAAATGGTTTATTCATCTTACATGAAACTGTTTAGGACTAACATGCATAGAGAAGAGCTGGAAACAAATCCTCCCTTCTTCTTCCTATATCACCTTTTTTCCATATTAAAGAGTATGAGGCTGACACTTGCATTTGACAAGTCTGGCACTCTCATCTGCACCCTCAACCTATTTTGGAATGAAAGATGGAGTTTCCTATTCCTACCTCACAGCTAGTTTATTCTCACTTTTGTGAAGAAGATGCTTGATTCGCCAAAAACAGCAAAGAGAAATAAGTTAAAACTCAAGGAAGCTAATTATCTTTTCTAACAACTAAGTATTATTTATGAACATAAAAAAAAGAGAAATTTGTGCTACCTCATTACTTAATTATTTGTAATCAAGCATCTTAAATTTTTCATGAAAATACGATACTGTAATAAGGGGGAACACAAAAATAAATATGACTTGAATCTAAAAATCTGGTTGGCTAAAAACAACATCAGAAAATAAAAACTTTGTATAAAAATATCTTATTGAAATTTTTATGAAACTGCATAGTGTGAGGCAAGGAACAGGTCATACAGTGCCTGAAACAAAAAAATTACTGAAACAGCTGGGAGTCAGCTATTGTAGGACTTCTTTTATGTCACAGTTAGTGGGAAGATATGCAGCTTTTTAATCTTATGTTAAAAAAAGATAAAGATGTGTTGCTACACTTATCAGGAAGAACATCTTCCTCCTTGGCCTCAATGGAAAACTCAAAACATTTTGACTGAAAAGAGTAAGCAGAATATTAGATAAGCTTCTGTCCAGTCTCTCAACAAAGGTATCAGTCATTCATCACTTGTTATAATGTCAATTTAGAAAATTAAACTACTTGCAGAAAGTTAAGACTCTTGAGCCAAGTGATTCACAAAGTAGCTGATATCTCACAAGATAATAGCAAAATTTACTGGAATACTATTATATTATCTATGTGTTGCACTTATAAAATAACCACATTTATTCTCTTATCTGAAATAGTAACAATAAAAAAATTGTTTTTCCATTCTTGCCGTTATCAGCTATCTTTGCCTTTCTAAGAACCACAAATGCTTTTCATGATGGAGTTCTCCACCATCACTTTTTTTCTCCTATCTACAAGAATCCTCTACTCTTGCATTCTTAATTTCCTGTATCAAAAAGCTCATCAAAGGCACTGCATACAATTATTGGACTGATGACATCTTACCATCAATATTCAAGTAGGTAGTATAATTTATTATCAGCATGTCCCAATTCTGGTACTTAATTAAAAAATCAGGAAGAAGGGACCTTTTCGGTTTCTGCTCACGCTGCTCTCAGATGTGTTGGGAGGGTCGTGGCAGTCATGTGTTAGTGGCATGGGTGATCCCAGACCAGCACATGGTCCAGAGGCAGCATAGCATACCCCTCCTATGGAGCAGAAAGCCCAGGATGTCACAGCACAACGAATACAGACACATAACTTGCTCTGCTTTTCCTCACTACATCAAGCACCATTTCTATTCCATGTTGTTGTCAGAGAAAAAAATTGTCAGCAGGATATCTCCAGGCAAAAGAAAGGGGAGGTTTAAGGCAGAATCTCATGAACCATTCCTCTCAGGTGTAGTTTATCATCACAATGCAGCTTGCCCTTACCCAGCCTTTAAAAGTGTGGTTGAAGATCCATGACCTGTAACAAAGCAGTGTTACTACAGTGGGATTCGGAGAGTAAGAGGTTTGCTGTTGCAGCAAAGGGCAAACCCAGGTGAAGTGAAAGATGCATTCATTATACTAGACACTGAGCAGTATTGGAGGCAATAAAACACAATTTCTTCTAGGAACATCTTGTGCTAAACAAACCAGACATACATAAGTTAAACATGGAAACAGCAGCAAAATTTTCCTATAGCAAATTTTAAAAAGCCGCAACAAACTAACATGCAAAAAATAGACGACACTTGGTTTTTTTGGAAATATGGGTACATTTGCTTCTTTTCAATCAGAATTTGCTGTCCTTCCTACCATACACCACCATCAAAGATTACATGTCTTTGTAATACAGTGAGGGAAAATTGAACATCAAACTAGGAGACCTAAATCTTCTGTAATCTGAAGACAGGGAAAAATATGATCAAGGATAATGTTCCACCTTCTTCCAAATTTTCAGAAAAAAACATCCCTTAAATCATGAATGAATACTCAAGGCAAAACTGAAACTAATTAACACCAATGACCACTTTAAGGGGAATTTTGGCTGAATAATATTCATTTTTTGATATGATTTTTCAGAAGACTGATGCAAATCCTCAAGAATTGAAAAGGAACTCTTTGGAAAGCTCTATCTTGCTTTACACACAGCACGAGAACAGACCATAAAGCCACTTATATTTTAAATTAAATTTAAAAGAGAAAATAAGATAGCATCCTCCAAAGACAGGATTCACAGATTATTCTAAGTGTTTGTATACTTCATACAAAAGTATAATATCCGCTTGGTACTTGTTTAATATTAGCTTAATATCTTAATGCTATATACCTACATATTAATAGAAGTAAGGGGCACATGCCATGGAGAAAATAGCTATAATTGTCAAAATTGCATAATACTAGCTTAATGGATTTCTGTATAATGAAAAGTTTCAATCTGTTAAGAAGACAGTTGGGATTAACAAAAAATAAAATGTGATGCAAGATGTTACACAGAATTTAATTTAATGTCAAGGTAAACATATTTATTCAGAATTGTATTTGTTCAAATGATATCACAGCCACTAAGGATCTTTATTAATTTTCTGTACAGCTTACAGTATAGACTGTTGCAGAATATTTTCATGATAATGATAAATTGTTTAAAAATCAACCTCTGTGTACAAATAACATTACATTCCTCCATGCGACATTAAAAGCGTATCAATGTCAGGGATCTAAAAATATAAATATTCCCTTCCCTTCCCTTCCCTTCCCTTCCCTTCCCTTCCCTTCCCTTCCCTTCCCTTCCCTTCCCTTCCCTTCCCTTCCCTTCCCTTCCCTTCCCTTCCCTTCCCTTCCCTTCCCTTCCCTTCCCTTCCCTTCCCTTCCCTTCCCTTCCCTTCCCTTCCCTTCCCTTCCCTTCCCTTCCCTTCCCTTCCCTTCCCTTCCCTTCCCTTCCCTTCCCTTCCCTTCCCTTCCCTTCCCTTCCCTTTTCAGATAAACAATAGTTAAATAACCTTCTCTTACCCAAACAAATGCCAGCTAGTCCCCAAAGACAATCAAGCTGATTTTTAGCAGGAATACTTTCATTATCTGAATGATCTTTCAGCCATTCAAAACATGGAGTTAATGTACACAATAATTTAACACAAGTTAGTATAAAAGAACACTTCAACAAAAATCTTTAATAAATAATTTATGGACTAAAGAAACACATTATAGATCTGGGAGTGGGAAAGAAACATCAGGTAAAACTTGACCCAAAGTCATCTTTTACAAAAAGAAGTGCTGAACTGGCAAAGAAAGAATTATACATTTTACAGTATAAAGGTTAGAATAAAGACAATTAAAGATTCACAGAACTAGAGAAGGAAAAGTGGCTTACACAATTGCCAGTGAAGGTAAACAGCACATGGGAAGGGTTTGTCAAAGGAATAAATGCAAATGACAATGTTAAAAGTAGAGAAGAAATTGAGATAATGGGGTGTGTGACCCGTGGAGTAAGTGGAGGACCATGCACTAGACTGTGCAGATTAGCACTGCTCAAGAAAAAAGGAAGTTAAAAGAAATGTACTTTGAGGTGCCTATATTCTAGATGTCCACAGTGATGCGACCAGAAAAGGCTGAAACTGAACAAGATATCTGAGGTAGCCTGAAGGAGAAAATTAATCAACCAAAGTGGTTTTGAAATTAAAGACGGTTAATGGGTTGAAACCCTAATACTGTGGGCATTAAATGCACTCAGAGGCTCATGAACTAGAAATAACTTAGAATTTTCCTAAACAGTGAATGAATTTGGAAATACTAATATAATTTTTAAGCAGTTTACTTTGGTGATCCTCTTTGAAATTTTAAAAGGTGTTTAAGATAATTGGCTTCATTATTTTAAGGAAAAATATTTTAAGGAAAAATATTTTCATTCTTTTAAGGAAAAATAGCAAAGTTTTCTACTTTACCAGTGTACCTTGAAATTCTAATAGCATTTGTGCCAAGAAACATGGAGTTTGGGAGGCATGAAATTTAAATTTCATTTGCTCATGTTGTTAAAGTGGTTATCAGGTCTGGGGCAATGTGCACACATCTGCTGCACTCAGGCCATTCATTCCCCAGGTGGTCCACAAATTCATTAGTCACTCATCTGCACAGACAAGATGAGTGATGGACTGCCCCATGAGGAGGCTGAAATGCTGGCTGCCTTGCAACAAAGCATTGGATTAGCTGGTGCAAGAGTTCTCCAGGTAGGAATTCTGGACTGACTTGAAGATTTCCTCAGGCAGGACCTGCATTGTCTACACTGAATTATATATTTCAATGTGTTGATTTAAACTCTGTTGAAAAGCTGGACTTCCTGAGGACTCCTAGAAAGGTTTTTGCTGCAGGACTGACAAAATCCTACATAGATAAGGCCTTTACAAATAAAAAATGGTTGAGTACGACAAGCTTTTGCATACGATTACCATAGTTAGCTTGTTTGTGTGTGGTTTAAGTCAACAGCAGTGGGACAGATTGTGTCTGAGCTAGAGTGCTCATGTAGGAGCACAAACCAGCTCGTTACGAGAACTTGAGAACTGAGTGGAACAGCAGAGTGGGGAATCTCACCCAGTCCAGCTGAGCACACCATTGTAAGAGCCCTTGCAAAAGAAACTTTTACCATCTAGACAGTGACTGAGAATTTAGCTCAGAGTGTTCAATTACTTGTATAAGCATTCCCCTATTGCAAGACTGAAACAATTCAGGATTTTTGAACAAATTACCTGTGGTTGTGCAGCAAATTCTAATTATAGGGAGGCAAAAAATCACAGATATCTATATCTTCCTCTGAGTATAATTGAAAAAGACTGCTCTAGTCCCCAAGCCCAAAATAAATTGGAATTATCAGCTTTCAGACACTGTCACTTAACTGTTTTCGCTTTTTCTCCTAAAAAGGGACAGCTTGATATTCAAGTTCTTGCATTATTTTTATTATCTGAAATAATAATCAGTTGATACCTTTGCATGTGTATGATTACTGCTGTTATTATTAAAGGGTAAAAAGCAGAGAGAAAAACAGTGGTTAAAAGGTATCTGTGAATGAATTTGCTATTGGCACCACTAGGTATTTTAGATTCTAAGACTAAGTTAATTCACTTAAAGATTTTCATCTAGATGCCTGAGTCAGATGGAATATTCACAGTTCACTGTGTATGAAGCAATATTTTGTAGTTTATGTTTTTATAATATAGTTCCTTAAATCATTCCAGTGCATGTACCTTGGGATGATAACTATTTTCTTTGTAAAGAGCTACTTCTTTGAAGAGAAGATGATGCTGATAATTATGGAAAAATTCCTTTAAAATCTTTGGAGCTGTAGAAGATCCTCAGGCAAATAGTCTCACTGTTACAGTATTATGATACTGTAAATTGTTTAACAAGAAAAGATAAGATTTACATAAGAAACCTGGATGTAAAAAATTGTCCTCAGGGGTAAAAGGGTGAGAAAAATGCTTTGTGTTTCTGTGCTGTTGTAAAACTATAGGGAGATCAACACATTTGTTGAAGAATCTACCTGTCAGTAGCATATGCATGTCCCAGATCAAGAAGAAGGGGCTGGAATACTCCTTCCTACACACTCTTTGAGCTGTGCTCTTGAGATATGACTTTCTCCTTAGTTTGACTCTGATATTTCATAGGCATTGAAATGGCAATCGTTGTTTCAAATTGTAGACGTCATTAATTTAAGGAGTAGACTTTGAAAAGTTTTCAATGTTAAAACACTCTGCTTTACCTGTGGAATATGAACAGCACCTGTTTTCATCCACTTTCTTGTATTTTGTTTTGTTTTGTTGGTTTTTTTTTCCCCCGTGGATGAATAAAATCATAATTCAACATTTTACCTAAAAGAAAGCTATGTAAAAAAAACCTAGCATATCAGTGGAGGTATAGCTTAATTTATTTCCATCTCATTTCCTGAAGGTCTTGAAGTTCAAACATTTTCAGGCAAAACTGAAAATGTTTTCATTTTCCAAATGAAATTAAAACCTGAAAATATTTTGGTTTATATATAATTAAATCTTTTTGTCTCAGAACAAGATTTTTTTTTTGTAATGTATTCTTTAGTTGTTTATAATTCTGACAAAATTTCTAAATGAAGCAATAGTTCAAAACGAAAAACAGAAGTGTTGAGAAAATATTGAAAATAGCCTTTAAGCTGTTTTATTCTCTAATTTTGCTTTTTCAAATCAGGTAGAAATGGCATAATTTCAGTACCTTTTATTAATCTCATCTATTAATTTAGTAAGAGAGTTCAAAATTCTTAATGGGAAATACTGCAGTTTCACTAATTAATAGATAAAATCTTTCTCTTTCTAATGCCATATTAAAAGTGACTTCGTAGAATCAAGCAAGAGTTTTAACAAACATCTCATATCTAAAATTGTAGAAAAGCATTTAGGCAGTAAACTCATTTTACTGCTACATCAGAATACTTTGTACTTACTCAAGCATGTAGAAAAACTGATTGTTTACTATACTTATGAAGCATTAGTTGATGAAGTAATCATAATATCTAAGTATTTGGATTAAATAGCTATTAATGAAGTTGTTACTGGTTTTACACACATGCTTAGCTATATAGCGAATTTTTTCAAAAATCTTTATTCCTAGTTTTAGCACTATTATTAATTTAGTGACATATCCATCAGCAGAGATAAAATCTATTTCATTCTATTTCTATTTTTATATCACCTTCATAACTGTAATAATGAGCAGCTTTCAGTGGTGCATAAAGTATCATTAGTAATATTTTTCCCGTGAGTTTTGCTCTCTCTCTTTTTCCCTCTTTCTAGATAATGATTATTGTAATATAAAATTTTTTTTTAGACTAAAATGCAATACATCCTTGACTAATTATGCACCAAATGATGATTTAGTTTTTTTAACTCCTGTAGATCTCTAGAGGTTTGGCTTATTGCAGGTATAAGTATGTAAACTCTCTTTATGTGTACTAGTCTTATCACTGCAAAATTCATTGCTCTTTTCTAGCAGAGCATCCACAACAGTAGTTTTATTAAAGCTCTATTTGAGCTGGACTATTTGCAGTCTTAGTAAGAACTGCGAACCCAGAGGTTCATCCAAAGATTTCTGTATGAGCCCAGACTAAAAACGCTTTAAACCTAGGAAGAAAAAACATCATGAGCACCAACTGGAAGGCTGTTGATCCACTCATGTAATTATTTCTCCTTCCTTTTTCAGATCTTAATTCACACACATTAAAAAAAAAAAAAAAAAAAAAAAAAAGAGAAAAATAATTAGAAGTTTGAGATCAGACTTACACCCTGTTATCAAAAGTGTACAAATGAGACAGAAAAGTCTGAATGTGTTAGTGTTTTGCAATTCCCCTAAAATAGCAATACTAACACTTAAATATTAGCAAGACTTGTGCTGAGCTGAAGTATGAAGCAGTGAGAGCTGAATTTCAGAAAGTCTTCAGTGACACGGCAGCTTTATTAATGGCAGAAACATCAGCAGTATAGGCAGTAGCCCAGATGCAAGTTCACTAAATCCTGATGTTTGGAGGAGAAAGCAGCCCTGGGTGATGCCATTTCCTCTGGAGATACCCCTTATAGCTGCTGCCAAGGGTCACGTTAGAGGTAAGGTGGAAGAGTCAAACGGTTTTCTTCTACAAAGAGGAAATAGAAACACAATCAAACCTCTAAATGAGAATATAAATATCACTTAAGTTAGCTTATTTGATGTGATTAAAGGAACTGCCTATGCCTTCTTTAATAGAAATAGTTAAAGGGCGTACTCAGTCAGATACCTGGAATAGCATAAATTACTCTAGAAACTCATGCATTAAAAGGACATCAACTCACCAATTTTTTACAGATATATATAAAGTAATTCAGGCAGAATGCAATAAATAACTGTATTGGATTCCTGACACAAAAGGAAATAGAGACAGGTTTTTGTCTGAATTGACAAGTGGCTTTTGGTTTTGTAAACACATCTTTGTTCTTTGTAATGAATGTGTCTAAAAATCTTATTATGCCTGAAAATCATATCACTCAGCCTAAGCAATTCTGAAATTTGGAAAGAAAGCCCCCTTCAAAATGACCAATGTCAGGCTTTTTACCTTTTGATATTATTTACATGCACAATAAATTGAAGATACAACTATTTGCAGATGAATGATTATTTATAAGGTAAAAAAATTAAATTGAGGATTTAATTTAACTGAACAGTCTATGTGGAGTTTATTATACTACCTGAAAACGAGAAAGTAAGGAAGAAGGAATAGGTGAGTGATAACTATGAACATAACTGCTGTAAGGTAAGATTATATTGACAGATATAATTTTTGGTTTTGAGAGCAATGGCATAATATTTTCCAACTCTTCCCTCAGTTGTTATGATCATGATTGTTGGCAGATGTTTGCAAAGCTGTAACTTGATGGCATGTTGATGTTGGTGCTCCATCCCTGGAAATGTTTAAAGCCAGGTTGGAGTGGGCTGTGAGTAACTTGGTCTAGTGAAAGGTGTCCCTGTCCACTGCAGGTGTGTTGGAACTAGATCATTAAGGTCCCTTTCAACCCAGGCCATTATATGGTAGCTATTAGTTCTCACTCTTAAAATTCCAAGCTGCAAAGGTGCTGAAGAAATATTTGACTAACACTATTTAATTTTTTTAAAAAGTCTTTTATTAGTGGACCTGGAGCAATTAGTGCAAAGGCTCAGTTACACAGATACAAAAGTGGACTCAGGAATTATGCTGGTAATTCTATAATTAGAGTATTGAATGCCAAATGTGAAGTGCTGAATATTGGTTTTGATTACTTATAAAAAGGCCTTTGGAGAAAAAAAAATCATGTGTGACTATACAATCAAGAAAAAACCTTGAAATCTAGGGCTCCATCCCTATTACCTACTTTATGGAGTAAAGAGTATGAAGAGTTTGGATATGGAGATTACAGGGGGTTCAGTGTGTATAAAAAGATTCAAATTATGGATTCTGCTTCAAGTATCCCATCATTTTTTATTTACTTACTTGGACATACATTAACTTATTTTTAATGTAGATGTATACAGACCACAAAATTGCATCACACCACAGAGGACATCTCATCTCTACAAAATGTGTCACAACCTCTTTTTTGTACAAACCAGAATTGTGTAGACTTTAACAAAGTCTATAATCATTGTTGCATTTTCCACCAGAGAGATGAGATGTGAACAACAGTGTTGTTCAGGACAATGGTTCAGGCACAACTGATGAAGAAGTGCATCAAAAAGGCTGCCAACCCACCCAACCAAAACAACCAAAAAAAGTGATTAAACAAACAAAACTCCACTAGATTTTGTCTTTCCAAGCTACTGTAACAAGTAAGGGTAGGCACTTCTTTTTATCTTGTAAATTAGGTTCAACTTGGGGCAACAGCTTAGCAAATTGTGAAACACTTGAGGTTTTCAGCTTTTTTCTTTTCAAAGGCTTCCTTTAATTCCATTTGAGGAAAAAGGTATTTTTTACTTGAAAATTCAAAGATACAATTTATTTCTGAGTCCATAAAATCAACATACTCTTTCTAACTGAACAGATTATTTTATCCTGATCTTCTCATGTGTTCCTTTTTTTTTTTTTTTGTAATTTACCCATCTATTTAATTTTTTTTTTTTAAATTTATGATTCTTATCACAGCCTGAAGTTACATTCAGTTTCTCACTGTTATATCTGGTTCCTCTTCCTGTGCTACTATTTCTTGAGTTGCTCAAGTCAGATCTGCAAACAAGTGTCCAGTTAAGATGCTCCTTTTTTTTTCCATGTGGCTAGTTCACTCATCTTCTATTACATATCACACATTATTTTTATAAGAAATTCCACTTAACCTGTGGCATTCCTGTCATCCTCGACCTCTGAGCAGTTCAATCTCTCTTGATGTTCTTGAGTTCACTGTAAAGCTTCATTTTTTTTTCTTTTTTCTTCCTTTGTTCTTTTTCTCCTCCTAAACATGGAGCTTAATATTTACTGAGATTTTTTATATGTATCCATGTTTATTTTATTTCATTAACTCCTGCATCAATGTGTCTTTCTGCCTTGAGTAGTATTTCTTTTTTTTTTTTTTTTTTTTTTTTCTCTGTTAGCCATATATCTCTTACACTAAGAAGCCATTCACACTTCATATGGTTCAGACTGGACAATGTCCCTTAGTTTGCTTTAGCAAAATTAAATGTAGAACTCCAGTTAGTGATTTATTCCAAATCCTTATCTGAGCTTCCTTTAGCATTCCTTGTCAGCCTAAAGAAAAAACAAGTAATATATCAAAACTTGGTCCAATAAAATGACAGCAGGAATATTAGGGCAAGATAATTTTTATAGGTTTTTAAAGGTTTCAATACATGTGCAGAACTAGTTATTTTGAGAATGACCATGACCACACATATGAAAATTACAGATAATTTTCCCATATGTAAGAATTTGTAAGTCATTCAAGACATAATGTTTTTACTGTATCTTTGATTCAATAATAGATAAGTTTTTGTTGTATTCAAAGAAATGTGTAATCACTCATATAAATCACTGTGATTTCTATCCCTCACAAAGTTGTTTGAGAAGACTGGGGTTTCTCTCGTCTTTTATTTTGTTTATGAGGTTGTGTGAGTGTTTTATTTTCCCTGAAATATGTGATGTTTTGCAAGCTTGTTCCTTGTGGGAAATGGAAGGAGGGAATAGAGGATAAAATGGGGGAAAAAAAAGAAAAAGGAACTAAGAAATAATGGTATTGAACAATTGCTGCAACTACTATAGCATGTTATCCTATTACTGCTAAATACAAAAGTTACTGAGCTTTTCCTTACAAAATGTCATGTCAAACAAGACCTGGATTACAGCTAAAATTTTTTAATCTTCAGAGTAGAGAAGTAAATAATTTTTGTAATAGGATGTGAACAGTGATACTCTGTTGTCAATGACAATGACAATGCTAGATCTTTTCAATTAATGCTGGTACTAACTGCATTTTCTACCTGATATCTGGTTTAAACTTCATGTTCTAGGAATTGTTATTAATAACATATTTCTATGACATCATATCTAAAACAGTGCTCATATTCAAGGTGTATATATTGTTTTAGATGGGGATACAAAGCTATTTGTAGCCTGCTTTCCAGTCTTATTTAATGTTTCACAGCAACTCCTTATCTAAGTTAAATATGACCAGTACTAGAGATGAAAATCCAAGTACTGCTGGTCTTACTAGGGGTTCTGTGTGTACTCTGAACCATCCATAGTGTCCTCTAATGAAAGTTTCAATACTGGAAGGCAAGAATGTTGTCTGTCAAAGTAAACAGAAAATCAAGACATGATTGGACAAAGATCAGTAGGTCTTTGCAGCAAAAACGTTGACCTTAACATATTGGCTAAATATGAAATTTTATGTTTTTGTGTTCTCTACTTACATGTTCTGCTAGGTAACAATTAGAGACAGTGAGACAAATTCTATCATCTGTTGTTGATGACATCTCTTGAATG
Organism: Vidua macroura; assembly: GCF_024509145.1. Taxonomy (NCBI): domain Eukaryota; kingdom Metazoa; phylum Chordata; class Aves; order Passeriformes; family Viduidae; genus Vidua; species Vidua macroura. The sequence goes on from NC_071575.1 coordinate 56,392,212, forward strand.
TTTATCAAATCAAATTAAATATACTTTGAGAGAAAGTAAAGACAAAAAGAAAAATATATGTTGATGATTATGATCACCACAACAAAATTAGGGAAGTAATTCTCCTCTTATTTTCCATCCTCCTTCCCCATCAAGATGAGCACCCTGGCCACATGCAGATATATATTCTGAGCTTATCAAATAATAAGAGGTAGTTATATGGAGGGAAAAAAAAGGTAGTGGAGAAGATTTATGAGTTTTATTGCTCACTATAAAGTATAAAATTTCATGAGGATCTGTAGTTGACTTTTTAGATTGAATTTTGTAAAAACCAAAATAAATGGCACCAAATAAGAGACACTCACCTTCCTTTTTTTTTCCTGTTTTCTTTCCTCACTTCTCTTTTTTTTTCTTCTCTGAAAAGTTCAGTAAAAGACAGATATTTTTAAGCTTAATCCAAGATCCTTATTATGTAATTTGGGGAGAAGAACATTTCAACACTAAGAAGTTTGAAAACACCCTGAAACAAGCAGAACATTTGTAAGGATCACTGAAAAACGATAGACTATACTGCCACCCAAAGGCTCTGTTTAACACGTTGCTTTTGTACGTTGCTTTTGTAGTATACTAAAATAAGTATCAGGGTGAAATAAAAATTTAGTTACTTATTTCTTGGTTTTTAGTTAACATGACTGATTTGCCAGCATCAGTAATTTAACAAAAGATTTTGTGAGCTTTACTTTTAACTATGAAGTGGGTTTGTGACTCTTTTGAAATAAATATTTTTTTAATTATTAAAATCCACTTTCATATTTAATCTTTACTTTTGTCAGTTAGTGTTTTTTATTAAGGTGCTGCCTGCTTTGGATTTAATAATAGTCTTTTCATATTATATAGTTTTCTCTTTTCACCAAGAAGATAGTATAAATTCATAGCCTCTTGAGAAGAATTGGTGGTGGCCATTTGGAAATAGGAGTGTGTCTCTAAGCTTTCTCTCATTTGTACATAGTGATTGATCTGAATCCCATCTGATAACTTACAAACAATTCACCTCCTTATTTTTAATGAGTGTTTTCATGTCCACAACATATGCATGTCTCATTTACCTAAGTGTGACATATGGCTTTCCAGAATGCTCATTTTGCCTGGAAACTTATGAGTTGTAGACAGATTTGCAAACCCTGCTCCACTCACTCTTTTTTCTGCTGTGTCATTGAGTGATTGTGTGCTGCGTAACTTGACAACCTCTTCTATCAGCTCATCAGCATAACCTGCAACACGCATAATAATTACAGCTTCATTTCAGGAAATACATGAGAAGGGGACAGAAATGTGTCAAACTGTCTAACAACTTCTTCTACCACATCTGTTCTACTTAGTACTTGGACAGAGTGGGACTGCCTTATAAAATAATAATGCATTTTTAAAACTGGACTAATCTTTTTGCTGTCACACTGCTCATTCAATGTTATTCTATAATGTGTATTTCTGAAGATTTCTTTATAAAATATGATATTTTAATAATAACTTATGAAAATCATTGTAATCACACTACCATATACACAGTTCTATCCTCCACCAAGGCTTGAATCATACAAATGCAGTAAAAAAGGTTTTGTGTCAATATTCTAGGTACAATTTAGCATTATTTTGAGGGCCACAGTTAATATTTAGATGCCTGTCATAAATCATTTGCAAGTTTTTGAAATGTGCTAAAATAATTTGATATGTTATAAACATATCACTAAAGGCATATATATAAGTGGCTAAAAACCATAATAATTTTATTTGCTTTTTGAAATATATAAGAACTGATTTCATAAAATATGTGTAACAAGTTTAGTAACATTTTTTGGGAATATGGCTTTAAGCTAAATTCTTTCCTTTAATGGCTTTGCATATGTACAGATTTTATTATTGCTATTTTATTTGTTATCATTAAAATATATTTTCAGTGTATTCCAGGAAACGTTTTTTGTCATTAGACTTCATTTTTCACTTTAAATATAATGTAGGTAGAAATGAAAATACATCATATGCACTGTATAATTTGTATTATGTTACACATTATTGTTAAAATGGATGGAACAATACTCATAATTCAGTTTTCTGATAAGCATTAAGAAATTCTGAAGTAAACATTACTTATGATAGTTCTTTATTTTTTTCTACTTAAACCTTCAAATTTAATTTCCTTTTTTTAAGCAAAAGATCAAAGATGTCTTGCAGAAGTAGGAACAAGCAAGTTGTAATTCATGCCCATAAACTAGTATATGCAAATGCTCCTCAGATTTTTAGAGCCTACAGCTCTAGCAGAGAGCTTCTTAACATACTTGAAATTAGAGCCCTTTAAAACTTCAGGGGAAACTATCGTTCTCACAATAAAGCTGCAGAAAGAAAAGCTGACAATGCAATAGACTTGTCAGAGCTATTTTATAACAGGTGATCTGTTTTCCATCTGATGAGAAAGCAAACATCAAGGACACTATGCTACTTGGCATTTTTGTTGAAGGTTTCAGAGGAAAAGACACTTTTAAAGAATAGCAAGTTCTTTTTGAGATTTTGATTTAGACTGAGCAACAAAAATGTTAGATGTTACAGTGAGTCAGATGATGAAAAACTGTCTTCCACAGATTTCGTTTTGTATGAATCCCCTGGTAGAAAAATAAGTATTGTACTTTTCTTTTTCACTGAGACAAAAAAAAAAAAAAAGTGCTAAAGTTATTTTCCAAACACCTAATAGAATAATTAAAATGTATTGATTCATTATAAAAAAGGAGCGTTGAACAGCAATGTGGGTCTTGTACAGATATCTGAATCACATAATTGGTGACCAAATTCTTACTTCCTTAAATTCATGTAAGCAATCATATTAGAATCAAACTCCTGTCTCTATTTTTTTTTTTTTTTTTTTTTTTTTTTTTTTAATGAGGGGAAGGGGCACTATTTCACTATTTCCTACCAGGAGCATGCATCAGGACAGGGTGTTGTATTTTGTTTTTCATATGTTGGTGAGTTGAAAGCATGCAGATAAGATCTCTGAATTGTAAAATGGACAATATGGTATCTGAGAAACTGAATGATAGTCTTCAGAACCAAAAAAATTACGGGGTAATATTCGACTGAAAAAAACCCTGCTTTTCTATCTCTTGTTTGAATATGTATAGATATATAGTACAGTTCTTCTGACTATTGTCTGAGAAACTCAAAATACATCTATGTATGTGTGCATATATATGTAAATGTATGTGCATGGTTGGATATGTACAGTCATAATTTTAAAGCTGGAGACAAACTTTATTTCCCAGTGGTCACAAAGTCTCTTTGAACATATTTTTCTTGGTTTCCTTTTTTGCCACAATCAAAAATTTAGAGAATATTAAGGTTTTGGTGCAATTGCGGATTGAGAGGAGGATGTCCTGGGGTAATTTGTTACAATGATGGCATAAAGTTATTTATAATTACTGTACAGTGGGGGATTTTTTATTATTTTTTTAGCCATTATTGGCAGAGACTGTGTAATAAACCAGTGGATACCTCTGGTCCTTTTGGGGTTTTTTTTGATCTTGAAGATAAATATATTACTTAAGTTCTCCCAGATTTTCTCTAAGGCTTCATTCTTAGACATATACCTATGTCAAAGAAAACCAGGCTAAATTTTCCTACCTATGCCCAGAAAATGAAGCTAATTTTTCCTTTTTTTCATTCAATATTCTTATCTTTTGACTAATTATACAATAAGTCCCAGTATCTTTCTAGTTGATGGGTTTGTCGTCAAACAGAAAAATATTTAGCCATATGACTTGAATCAGTAAAATATGTTGATTTAATCTCATCATATTTGGTATTTTGATACATTTAAACAGCATTTAATTCCTCCTTGAGTTATAGAATGAAAGTATATGCAATTTTCATTCTCTTAAGAGAGCAAGGATTTTGGAATCAGTAATAATGGTGCTGTAAATTAGACTAATGACAATAATTGTTTTATTTTGATTCACTGATAAAATTTTAATCAGCCCAAGAATAAACTCTTAGCTCTTATACAGAGTGTGCTGTAACAGTATTTTTTATGTGAAAGTTGTGCCTGTCTTTTTTCCTAAGAATATCAAGTCCAAAAATCAGGAATGTCATTCAGAAGCAAATTTTAAAGCTGAGGTCAATATTTTTAATGCACATTTTTATTGCAGAAGGACATCAAGTAATTCATTAACAACTTTCAGACTTTGAAATATGTGTTGATCAGGCATAACTCAAACCCTTCACAACTCATTTTAATGACTGTCATGCTTATAGGCGATTTGGATCAAATACCTCATATCTTTTGTATTATTCTGTAGTAGAATTAATCAGAAAATTAACATTCTGGTAAATTCTCATGCTCCAAAACAGGAAAAAATTAAGCACTTTCTTCCTTTGCAAATGTGATGGTTTGTGAAGAGCTTTAGTGGCACTTTCCTATTCTGCTCTTGACTGAGAGCAGTATTCTTTGCTTCTTCAAAGCACTAAAAACTATTGCCAAATTGGTCAACCTTAAAATCATCAAGAAGTCAGAATTTGCACAGTCCCCTCAGATTAAAAGGAGTCCTCTTGATTTAAATAGATTTATAGTTCTTTGCCTACTCCCTCAATATGCATGTTAAAAAATGTCCCCTCAAATTTCAGCAAGGACTCACTCAAATGTGATCAAATTCATTGCAATTGGACTACCACAAATTCATGGATTAAGAGGTGCACACTTTTATTGTTTTCACACAACTACTTATCAAATATTTGAAAGCACTTCAATGAAATGCTCTCTCTGGGATGAAGTTGAAGTCAAATTTTGATCCTCTAATTCAATAAGGAAATATGAGTAATTTTTTTCACGGTAGTTTTAATGGTTGGATACCACATAAGTACGTCCGATACCTCTCACCACTTCATTCTTTGTACAATGATATAACTGAGTAGTTGTTACTCAATGATATGCTTAAGGTGCTTTAATTAAGCTTTTTAAAAAATGTTTCTTAAATACATAAGGTTTTGCAAGCATGTAGTCCTATGTCTTGTCTAAGCCTCTGTTTCTCCCACTGTGTTTTTTTTCTTCTAATTATAGTCAACAGCGCAGCAAAGAATAGTCATCTCCTAGTGCTCAGTACTTGATTTTAACCAAGAAAAGTCTGCATATCAAAGAGTTACAGCATAAGACAGTGTAATTTAAACAGGAGTTTATTTTACAGAAGAGCCCTCAATATGTCATTAGGCATGTAAGAGATTTTCAAAAGCACCTAAGCAGATTATGTATCTAACTCTCATTGACTTCAAGATAGCCAGATGTCTTTGGGAACTGTGAAACTGAAAATATGATAAGACAGATGATGTTTGAATTACTAGAGTAGAGTGACACCTCTAATATTATATCTAAAAGCTGATGTGTTTGCCTGGTGGGGAATGAAAGTTGTTTGGGCAGAAGTGAAAGATCTGTGGAAAGATGGAATAATTTAAATGATAACTAATGAGATCTGTGCATGTAAGGTATGAATCAAATTCCTAATGCTATTATAAATAATCCATGAATACCATGGCAATTGAACAAAGTCAGGATAGAGTGTTCCAAGACTTTCATTTTTATCCAGTGTAATTTACTTTAAGAAATTTTATAAACAATGACAGTAGAGAAAATTAAATCAAAAACAGAAATGAAAGCTTATCACAAGTAACATATGATGACTTTTTCTTCTTGTAGTGACACCAGCTTAAAACTAAGTACAAAGTGCTAATACAAAAGAAAGGGCTTGCTAAATTTTTGTAAACACTATTTTATGGTATCCCAATTTGCCTTGCTGTAGAAATCACACAAGTAGCTTCTGATTAAAACAGGTCTAGCAGACAGAATTTTTTGGTATTTTTTCCAGTATAATTAACAAAATTGTGCTCTTAGTTCCAAAATAGTGTCCAGATGAGATCATGCTCAAATATTTTCCTTTGCTTAAAAACATTCTTCAATGCCAGTTGGGGAAAAAGGATTAAAATAATCCCATCTTCAAGATCTGAGTTCTACCCATTTCAGCAGTATGTCAGACACTGGAAAATTTCCCACTATGGGTTTTTATTTGACTGTAAACCTACTCATTGCCATTGGTATAATCAGTAGGATCTTAAAATCACAGTAACATTTGAAAAAAAATTACAACTAAGCAAAAGTCTCAGGTTTCAAAATTCAAGATAAAAGAACATTGGAATGTCTACCTGACATCCTACAGTGACTGTCACCTTCTCCTTACCAGTAGAAGCAATTCCATAAATTTATTTCTGAGCGAATTTTTCTCTCATGTTGAGGACCATACTTATGTAATATTCATAAATAAGAGATTTCTCTGTGTTTTATCACTAAAGAGGAAAATCTAGATGAATACTAATCATTGAATACTAATACCATGATTTTCCTATTACATCAGTATTTTTTAAAAACAGGCAAAAAAACTTTATGAATGGGGTCAAGGTTTTCATGGTAAAATATTCAGCCAATGTGATTCATGAAACAACTCCATTTCCTGTGTACTAATCACTCTGTCTAGTGATTAGTACACGGGACAAATTATATCTTCTTTCTAACAGATATATCTGTTCTTGCAAAATTAATTAAATGAACACTTAAAACACAGAAACAAATGAGAAATTGTATAAATACAGAATTTTTCTGACAGAAGTTGGCTTGAAACCACAGAGTCTTTTCACTATAGTAGGTCTCCTTTGTAAGAAAGCTACAAAAATGTGGCCTTGAAATAAGACATGGAAAACAGAAATTCATCCCCACTTACCCCACAAACTTGCTCACATCCATGGTGCTAATGGGCCACATCACTGATGAATCTGCCCTGACTTCAGGGTTACTGATGTTATGTGAATACTTGGGGATACACAGGAGACTGGAGGTACTCATGCTCCTCTAAATACTTTTGTGACATATTGTTTGATAGAGAATCTATGTGTTCTCTATTTAAGGAAAGTGTCCTACCTTCAGACGGAAGAATAATATAATCCCTTTTTATTTTTCCTTTAAAGAAGTAATTTTGCAGATAAATCAGTAAGGTTTTAATTAGAATACGTTACTAGCAAACAGGATCCCAGTTTTATGCTGCCACTATTTTCTTCAAATAATATCTAGCTGTGGGGTTTATACATACTCAGAAACTCTTTAGACAAAGATCCTTAAAGTAAAGGGAAGTTTCATACAGCTGTAATGAAAATAAGCTGTCATTACTCCAGCTTTTCTTTCACAAGACTTCCCCATCCATAGATCCACACATCTCTAGAAACAATAGGAAAATTGTCTTTTGTCTGGGGTTTTGTTAGATCTTATTGGGCTACAAAAATCTGGAAATCTTGCACAAATGGCCATCTACACAGTTCAAGGAGTGATGAGTGATGACTAGGAATGAGGTATCTCATGCTTTTGAAGCAGAATCTGTAAACTTACTGTGTTTGAGTATTTACAATAGAACAAACAGAATTCTTGTCATGCTCTGTAGTGATGCAGATAATTTCGTTTGTGGAAAAAAGACAGAGTAGACCAACATACAGTATAAAGGTGCAGAACTCTGGTGTTACCTCAGTTGGTTAAAAAATGATGCTAATAGGACCCACATTGTGGGTTTGATCCGTGTATGAGCTGTTCATTTAAGAGCTGGACTAGATGATCCTTGTGGGAGCCTCCCAACTCAGAATATTCTGTGACTCTGTACAGATGAGTTTCATCTTTGATCTACTAAAAGTGTTCTTTGTATGACTTATATAATCTTTTTTTGCCTGTTTTTCTATACGGAGGGTTCTCCCACCTCCATTCTCAGTAGTAAGATAATTTATTTGAGGGAAAATGTTTCACAAAATTTTTATATTCTTTGCTCTCTCTCAAACAGCCAAAAAGTATTACAAATTCTTTAAGATTAGGACATTGCCAAGTTGGAGTATTTTTTAGATTTCTAGTTTCTCCTTCTCCCTCTTTCTCAGAGCATAACCAGATATTATTTTAACAGTTTCTTTGTTTATTTTAGTTGAAATTGTACTGAAATCTGTTTTATCCTTAAAATTATGTGTTGGTAGATCACATTTCTTTGCACAGTTTTTTTTCTTTTATATTCTGGCTAATTACCTATCTGGAACAGGGAGGTACATGACCAAATAAATGCACTTTCATACTTACTTGTACTCCTGCTGAGAGAAATACAGTTGAATAGCTCTGACTTCAGAGATCAGGCACTATTTTCCAAGCAGATATTTTGCCAGCAAAGACAAGAATGAGAAAAAAATCTATAGATTTTTCTTTACAGTTAATTAACCATGCACAAGCTTTTGGTTTGGTTTGTTCTATTTTCTTCATTTCATCTTAGGAAAATCAATAGTGTTACATGATGAAAAGCTTCTCACTGATAAATTTTTATTTTTGCTCCTCTCTTCCACTTATCTGTACGAATATGATAACATTTTTCATTATCCAATTCAGATTAGCTCTCTGATGCAACAATTAATAGTCAATTTAAATATAAATATCAGTCTATCTCCAGTTCTGGCCAGAATAATTGATTTAATTTCCTAATGACAGAAGAATTAAGTGATAGGCCCTAAGTAGGAATGCAAGCGATCATGTGAAACCATGTGCCAAATTCATATTTTAGCAACTCTGATAACTCATTAGGATGACGGCCATGAGATATCACAGAGCTGAATGATAAATCTTCAGTCTGCTTCTTTCCTACTTCTTATTTAAAATAATTTTTCTGTTACAAAATTAATTGTCAATTGTGTTGACAGTCAGTCATCTTTAGTAGTGTTTAAATTAAGAAGCTCACAGTGTTACTAAATGTGAAAAAGTAAAGCAAATAATTCTGCACAATAAACAAGCAGATAAAAGAGGCTGGAATCCCTTTCAAATAGGGCCAACCAAAGTCCGACATATCATTAAAGTTCATTTCATGGCAGGATACAGCTCTTAAGCACTGCATAGTTTTATAAATGGAAAATTTCACAAAAGAGGGGTAAATTGGAAAACTGTGTAAAGAATTGCAAGCCTAAAAGCATAGATGTCAATAGTAGCAGAACAAAAATATCTCAAGGCTGAAATAAACCTCTGGCTGCCATGAGGATTTTGGGGAGGAAGCCAGAAACACAGAGAAGTGATGAGTCTTCACAGTCATATATGTTTTCAGGTGACTGAAAAGGATCGATAGTATTTTAATAAAAAACCCAGTGTGACTCATGCCTATAGGCTAGATTTTATACTTTCAACTGAACAGAGAAGTTCTTTACATGAATTAATGGCTACACAGTTTAATTATCTCCCATTATTCTCAGTAGCATATTTACCCCTGATTTTAGAAGAAGAAAAACATGATATCTTACCTACTTCTGAAAGAATGTCACTGATCCAATGTAATCATAACAGAAGGATATTTTGCCCCATCCTTGTAGCACTCTAAACATTGACAAAACTGTAGAGGTTTCGGCTAGTAATATCCTTACAGATACTTTATTAAACTGCCTTACTCTAGATTCTGTTCCAGAAAGCTAGTATAGAGTGGGATTTTTTTTTTTTTTCTATTCTTTGTGCTCAAGCAAAGAATGCAGGCTTTTAAGATTGCATTGAATATCAAACAAGCTGGGAATGTCCCCTGAGAGCAATGGTGCAGCTATATTCCAACCTTAGGATCTTAAAACAGTTTATGTATACAGAGGAGAAAGCTTTGTCTAAAATACAGACAGTGTAATTCTTAACAATACTAAGAATCAGGACCAATAGTGGTCTGAATAGGATTTGTCAAGCAGTGCATGAAAACAATCTATGTTGCAAAACTATGCTACTGTTGTTCTTCTCCTGCATTCTATGGTTGCTAGTGATTTTCCATGTTTCCTAATGAAACTGATTTTGGACAAACAAATGCCTTTGAAAGTGTCGTGGTTTGACATGGAAGTGAATTTTTTCCAGGAAGTTGGGTCAAACCAATCAGTGGTCAGGTTTGGATATTGGCACCTGGAGTGACCACTGAAAGTATGGACACGCCTCTGAGAACACAGGGGGTTAAAAGCAAGAACTCCCAGGAGAACTGTCTCTTTGGTTCCCGTCGTCAGAGAGTGCAGACCTCCCCTGCCCGGCCTCAGGCTGGGTGGGGGAGGGGAAGCCATGCGGCCTTGTCCAGGTAGGCCGAGGGGCTGAGGGTCTGGAACCGAGCCAGCTCCTGTGGACGGAAGGGTGGAGAGAAGTGGAGATGCCTTTGCCTCCCCCCCCCCCCCCCCCCCAAGAGGGAAAGAGACAGAGAGCCTGGCGGCACCTGGAAATCTGCCGGCAGAGGAGAAGGAGAGGGGGGGGGATGCCCAGCGTGGGAGGCGGAATGCTGGACTGAGATATCAGCCGTCCAGGGAGTCTGAACTTTTAACCCTTTCCAGGAAATGAGGGCTTTTTAAAAGTATCACTCCTCCTTGATTTGTAGTGGAAGAGAGATAGTCCGGGAACTGAGATGTTAGAAGAAGAAATGTTTAGGTGGGAAGAGATGATGAAGTAGCTTTGGCTGGACTTTTCTTGTTAGCCATGGACTGAACCAAACTCTCCTGCAATAGAGACTGCATTTTAGGGGGATGCAGTGGTGACCCAAGGAGACCTGTTTCAGCTTTGAACAGCACAAGAATGGCGAGAAACGAAGAAAGCTGAAGAGGGAATGGTGATACCCTCTGTCTTCGTGAAGAAGATGAGTCCTGTTTTTGGACCCCTCGGCCCCAGGGAAAAATGGGGGGGACTGTAGTCCCAGGATGAGAAACTGAACTGTTATATCTTTGGGTCCGTGGCAAAGCATCCTTAAAGGAGCCCTATGAGCAGTCTGTCCATGCACGGTGGTGAGAGCACTGTGACATGGAATGGAGAGTGTCACACTGGCAGATTTTTTTCCGGGCGGTTGCCATGTGTGACAGGGAAACACAGGGGGGCAGCTGTGTTTCCTGGGGGTCTGTGGTACAAGAGAGACTTCTCTCTCCCTTGATAGTTTGAGTATAGATTACCTGAAGGGTGGTGATTTGATCAAGAATCCCGGGTGATGTTTCATGGCTGGGTGTTTTTGGAATTGGGAGGAGGAGGGGTGGTTTAAAAGGTCTTCATCCTGGATTTAGTTTATGTGTTTTCTGTATTAGTAGTAGTTTAATAAAGTTTTTTTTCCTTTGTTATTAAGCTTGGGCCTGCTCTGCTCTGTTCCTGATAACATCTCACAGCATTTATTTAGAAAAGGTGCATTTTCATGGGGACGCTGGCATTGCGCCAGTGTCCAACCATGACAGAAAGTTAATGCAGATTATGTGTTTTGGAAAATTACACTCTCAGTTACAGAAACTAAGTGGATACTCCAGAAATGAGGATGTGTAACTTCCCTGAAACATTTTTGTCCCAGAACTCATTTACAGGTTTGCAACAAGCTTTGTGTAAGGGGACCACACATTGGTTTTACTACAAAAATAAACCAGGGATTGGACTGGGAGGATGAGCAACTCACTAATGTATGGTGGCTGAATGCATATTCCAAAAGTTTCACCCCCACCCCCCACTCCATATCCCACAAAACTAAACAAATGAAGTAAAGAAAGTTTACTTCGTTTCTCTAACACTGTGTCTCTGGGCAGTTATCAGGTGAGCAAAACAATTAGCCTTCAAATTAATGGTTAGAGTACTTTAAATGCTAGAAGTAATAAAATATACCAGTTATAAAGATTATTCTTTCAGACACATTTTCAGAGATTAAAAAATACAGATGAGGTTACGAAGTCCTATGTGAGTTAAAAAAACAATTGTATTAGTAAAAGAGTTACCCAATGTATCCAAAATAACTGAAACTATTTGAGACATGAATTCTTTCCTCAGATACTGTAATGGCTTTATAAGAATTTTCTCTGAAAAGTAGAAAACTAAAATTTTCAAAGAAATTATCCCTATAATTTATTATGAGTGAGGTAATTCTAAATAAACAGAAAAATTCAAAATGTGAATAAAGAACATGAGTCTTAACTTTACTAAAAGGTCAAATTCTGTCTGCAGATACATGAACTTTGAAGGAATGCTCATGGGCAGAGTTTAAGCCCTGATGTTAATGGCACAAATTTAGCAAATATATTACTGAAACTATGGCTCTTTAAAGACATTTCAGAATCATGTGTGTTAGCTGTGCTGCATGGAGAATAGGTCTTTGTGAGAGAACTCAGGAGAACAGAAAGTAATTCACTGTAGGAGGTAATGAAAGTCCTGAGAATTTCTGACTGTTCATTACTGTGACATTACTGAAATAGTTTATTAACATATAGCTTACAATTATATTTATGAAAATAATTTGAGTGTGGAATTATAGAGACAGTTTGTGGTGCTCTGTTATTGTAACTATTCGGTATTCCTTTAAATCTATCATTTTTTGTTGTATTTCATATTGTCAGGCTTCAGTTGTGTGTACTGAATATATCTGCACTTGGTATGAAAGTGATATTTTTTATTATTAGTACTACTAGTAGTAGCAGGATTAGTATTATAGCAAAACTGTAAAGGTTTTTTTTTTTTGTTTGAGTGAGCAAGTCTAGCAACAGATGCTGCAGGTAGTTTTACCTGGTTGATTGTTTCTTTTCCACTGCTCTTTATAAAATGTCTCTTGTGAGAAGTGTATAATCTGTGTGGCAGGAAAAATTCTGCAGTTCATATGGTGCCTTCTAGAAATCCTTCCCAACTCAGATTTGTTTAAATAACTGGAAATTGTTATTTGGAAAAGAAAAACACCCACAAACAAACAAAGCAAAACCTCTCCCAAAAACCTCTCCCATGCTCTCCCAAAAACAGAAACCAAACTAAAAGAACACACAGGGAGGGGACAGTTTTCCCTGTGTATTGTGAGCAGTGAGTGTTTAAAGTATTCCACTACTGATTTCTGAGATGAGTGTTAAGCTACCTCATCCACCTGGCAGGAATTAAGATCCACATCATGGGGAAAATGTTTTAGGCACAAAGATTTGAATAGTTTTTGTGTAGGGAGCTAGGGAGGAAGAAGAAAATATCACCATTTGAAACTCTTCCACTGGGAAGTGAAAATGAAGTAATTCTCTAGTCTACGTGGTAGGGCACTTAATAAATGGAAGTTTGTAGGTGCCAATCCCCAGTTCAAAGCCTAGCTATGTAGTTTATGAATTATCAGTTTCATATAAAATACACAGACAGTGACTGAAGCCCAAACATATTTGCTAGTTTTTTCCAGTGCAATAGCAGCTTCTGGTCAATCCTCACTGATACTGAAAAAAGAAAAAAAAAAAAAAAAGAATGTGGATTCCATACAGCATAAAAGTCCTATAACAGCCAGAAAACCATGAATATAAAGGAAATGCACTTACATAAAAAAACACTACAAGGAAGTTGTAACTGTCATTATGGGGTTCTGCGGATGATGAAGGAGGGAAAAATAAACAAGGCAAAACAGAATGAAAACACAGAATACAGCTTTTGTCCTCTGATTGTCCAAAGAGACAGCTAGAGGTGAGCAGGCAGGTAAACAAGGATTTTAACCTTGGGTACTAAAATGCATTAGTTTGAGAGATTTAAATATTTATTTTCCTGATATGTCCCATTTTAATTTCCTAAGTAATAGTTCCTTATAAACAGTTAGAAATGTAAGCTTCATTGATTTCACAGGGAAAGAAGTTTCCAGATTCCTGCCTGTGCTGTGATGACTCAGCTTCTGGTTTCTCTTTCCTCATGGAGAAGACCCACCTTTGTTTCTCCAACACTGTGGGCCTTAGTGAAGTTCCTGAAAGGAATTCAAAATGAAAGTGTAATTATAATGTCATAAGGTTATTTTTCACACACCTGTCTCTCATGTGAAACCATGTATTCATTGTTCATCATCATCCATTCATGCAAATACAGGTGGACAAGTTAGGTGCTCTACTTCTGGTCTCCAGAAGTAGATCTGATCTATATAGTGATGTTACTCAGAGACTCTGGGAGTACTTTAGAATGCTCATTACCTTGCAATGGTTAGCATTAGCAGAGATTCATTGTTTGCAGAGAAGAAGATCTTTATTGACAGACAGCAATGACATTAAGACTTTTAAAAGAATTCATGCAGTCAATGTGTTTTAGCAACGTAGTATATAAATCAAAGCCATGCACAAATTAAGGTTCAGCTGAAATAACACTACCTTTAGAACACAACTTGTTCTTTATAGTATAAAAAAATAAAAGGAAAGTTCTTTGTAGAGATCCATGCATTGATTTAAAGACAGCCTTTAAGCTTTGATGGTATTTTACCTGCTATGTATTCTTTTCAAGTTGAAAAAATATCAATTTTTTTTTCTTATATTGATTTTTTCTTATTATTTTAAGTCTCAAACAGAGACCAAGGTAGTTATTTCTAGTGATAGATAGTACAATTTTAACATGGTATAATAGTGTGGCAAGAATTGTATATTATGTGATGGTTATGACCAGATATCAGACAAGATGTTATGCTGTTGGAATAATCCTATTGCATTATGATACTATTGACTTACCTGATACTGATGTATTATTTCTTACCATGGACTCTTTCTTTGAAAAAATGTCATAGCCTGTATTTCAGCCTGCCTTCTGCTATCATAAGCATTCATATATCACATATTTAATCTAGTAGGAAAACAGAATTTGGAAATATAGTCTATTGAGGCTTTTTATGAGTTAAATTTTAATTTGACTCTGTTACTCCTTTAGTTTACCATGCTAAAGGTATGGTAAACTAAATCCACTAACATCATGTCACTATGAATGTGGACATGCAGTACATGAATACACTACCATCATGCCAGTGTTAGTAGCATTAGAGGCCTCTAATACAACTGGCTTCATTCAGCCTGATAGAAAAGATATATTAGGTCTCCTCGAATAACCTTTTCTTGTGCATAATGAGAAGATTAAAAAAAAAACCCTGTAAGACAGTCATATAATTTTATATAATATTTGGAATAAAAATAAAAAAGAAAGGTAGGTATCCAAAAACAACTGACTCAAGGGTTGGTCTTCTGTGGAGTTATTTTGCAACTGTTTCCTATAAAGATATACACATCCTGAAAGGTTAATTTCTGAAGGATTCAATTATTATTCCATATATTCATAAAACAGCATAACAATGTGTATAAATTATTTATCCTATAGTAATCAATAAAGATTAATTTATTTTACTTTGTTCATCACATGCTTTCATATATAAGATTTGGAGCACATGATTAATTCTAGGAACACTACTTACACTTTCATCTATCTGCTATTATATATTTACAGAAATGATCTGTAAATAATGCTAGGATTTTTTTTTACCTCTTGAGAAGCTTTCATAATATTTTCCTGCTCTGCAATATGATACTTTGCAATTTGTTGTCTTATTTGAAGATCTGGAACAAGTGCATTAATTATAACCTAAGCACTCAGGAAATATCTATTTCAAAGTCCTTTCAGCATACTCTAATATACTGAATTAATCTTAAATACCAGAGACAGGGCAGAGCCTATGTTTTCAATTGCTGTTCAATTGCATACTATTTTGCCTAAAACATGATGTCACATTTAACAACTTCCAGGTATCCAGTTGGCAATGACTCCACTGATGTACATCCAGCAGGAAGGAGTTCCCCCTCCTTAGCCTCAGTCATTATGCAGACCACACCTAGCCTGGCAGGAGTGTTGATCTGCTGGAAGGTAGGAAAGTTCTGCAGGGGGATCTGGACAGGCTGGATCGATGAGCCCACAACAATTGTATGAGGTTTAAAAAGGCCAGGTGCTGCACTTGGGTCACAGCAACCCCATGAAATTGGGATGTGGGGTAAATTAGCTGTAAATCTGCCTGGGGATAAAGGAACTGAGAATGATGTTTGACAGCCAGTTGAACATAAGCCAGAGTGTGCCCACGTGGCTAAGAAGATCAATGGCACCCTGGCTTGGATCAGCAATAGTGTGGCCAGCAGAAGCAGGACAGAGATCATCCCTCTGT
Source organism: Vidua macroura (assembly GCF_024509145.1). Taxonomy (NCBI): domain Eukaryota; kingdom Metazoa; phylum Chordata; class Aves; order Passeriformes; family Viduidae; genus Vidua; species Vidua macroura. The sequence goes on from NC_071575.1 coordinate 56,408,198, forward strand.
ATTTGGCACTGGTGTGGCCACACCTCAAATCCCGTGTCCAGTTTTGGGCTCCTCATGACAAGAAAGACATTGAGGTTCTGGAGCACATCCAGAGAAGGGCAACGGAGCTGGTGAAGTGTCTAAACACAAGTCCATTAAGGAGTGGCTAAGGAAGCTGGGATTGTTCAGCCGAGAGAAAAGGAGGCTCAGGAGGGACCTTATAACTCTGTACAACTGCCTGAAAGGAGACTGTAGCCAGGCAGGGGTTGGCTACATGTCACAAGTAATAAGTGACAGGACAAGAGGGAATGGCCTTAAGTTGCACCAAGTGAGGTTTAGATGGGATATTAGGCAAAAAAGTCTTCACTGAAAGGGTTTTCAAGTATTGAATCAGTCTGACCAGGGAAGTGGTTGAGTCACTGTCTCCAAAGGGATTTAAAATAAATGTAGATGTGGCACTTAATGACATGGTTTAGTGGTGGAGGTGGCAGTGCTGGTTTGTTGGTCTGACTTCATGACTTTAGAGATTTTTTCCAACTTAAAACATTCTATGATTCATTATATCACTGTGAGAAGTAACTTAGGAGAAAAATTTCTATTTGGCTTATACCAGAGACCTAATTAAAAACATTAGCCAAAAAAAAAAAATCCAAACTATTAAATTGCATGGAAAAAAAATAAGACATGCTTTCATTTGTTTTTCCTGAAAGTATTTATTTTTGAAACTTTTGATATGTGCTGTGACAGTAAAATAATACTATTTCCTTTTAAATAGCTCAGTCATTTCACAGGAAAAATAAAATGTCATGAACTGCTAGTCATTTTAGTACACAGAATCAATATTTTTCAAGCAGCTTCTCAGTTCCATCTAATAATAATCTATTTCATTGTATTCTACCACCTGAAAGTCCTATCTCCATATCATCTGTGAAAAGATGAAAAGGCCTCCAGCTAACACTTCAGTCAACATATTGTTGAATTATGAATTTTGCTCTGAAACACACAAAAAGCTAACATTGTTTATGTGATTAATATTAACCAAAAACTATATAAAGATTCAAGTTTCACTCTGATTTGTTAATAAAGGAACAAATACTATGAAGGAATAAAGAAAGGAGATTAATTAAGGAACCTTGAATTGGGAATGGATACTTCTGAGAAATTTCAAATCACTTACTGGCAATTTATAAAACAGCAGAATGTATGGAAAATCCTTTTTCAGTTTTTCAATTGTCAGTGTAATTGGGGTGTAAATATGGGGAGCAATATTATATAAGACTTCTAAATCAACAAAGCAGTCTAGTGAGACAGCAATGTAAATCTCATATTTTAGTTTGAATATATGGATGACACTGCTTAATCATCTAGAGGTATTCTTGAAATATCTGTAGGAAACTATGATCTAATTTACCAAAAATATGAAAAATATTTTGTGATTTTTTTTTTTATTTTAATGGAAACAAACAAGCAAAATGGAATGATTACTCAATTACAGTATATTTTGTAGTCCACTGTACAGAAATACCAGTGGAATATGTTTTTTTCTACACTGATGGGGGTCTTTAGAGAAATTAAAACTACAACCCCTAACTGAAATATACTGTATGGCACTTCCTTTAGTGCTGCTTCTGGGTTTTAAGCAACATCTATCTGAGGAAACCTACATAAATAAGGGACTGAGTTCTCATTCTTATACCTTACATGGAACTTACCTCCTATGAAAATTTACTCCCTATGAGACATAAAAAAAATATTCTGATTCTCATAATTTTTCTGTCTTGGTTCAAGGAACTTGCTTGTTTTCAGGAGCACAGCATAGCTTTTAAAAAAAGGGAGTCTTTTAATCTGTTCCTGTTCTTCTCATCTCCATCCTTTTCTTCAGCTTCATGGTTACAGCACTCTGTGTTTCACACAAGTAGGCATGGGTTCACATCCTGACAGACTGAAGTGAGAATAAAATCAAGTCTTCCACCTCCTGGAAAAGTGCACTAACCATTATAATGAAAATAAACTGGTGGTAGTATCAGCATTCAAAAAGAAAGCAGCAGCTACCACAGTATTGTGTGAAGTGCCCAATCTTGTTGTTAGGTGTTAGGGATTCTCTGAGCAACTCGAGGTCAAGCCCCTGAGGGGAGTTGCACACAAGCATGCTGGTTTCTGAGTTGCAGTCAGGCACAGACTCTCATATGATGACACATATCTCAGCAATACCAAGTTTGAGAGACCCGTGGCCATACACAGGACAAAAACTTCCAGGTACTTAAGTGCTTAAAATTAAAGTAAAAAAAAATACATAAAAATAGGTAAGAATATGTGATGTTACTAGCCTTAGATGGATCTTTGAGTTTTCAAGATCACAAGTTTTGCCATAAAATACTATATTCTATCTAGATATCAGGATCTATATGCATAGGATGAGTGGGGAAGGGGTAAGGGGGTTAAGTCTATGTCATGATTTTATTCTGGAAAAATTTCAAATTCTTAAAAAAATATTTTGTCTAGTTCTCAGATTTCATGACCCAGCTTGCAACTTGACAAAATAAACTATTTCTGTGTATTTTATTACTTTGATTAAAGTGGCTAACCAAGTAAATATTCACCTAAGCAAGCATATTAGTACAATTAATTAAACTAATTGCAGACAGAACAATTTTAATTGAGATCACAGTAAAGATGGAGCCAATAAAATTACTATTTTCAAACATTTAAATCTTCAAATAAAATAGGTAATCACTGAATTATGGGTTTGACATGGGATGCTTATTTTATACTATGCTTTATTTATTAAATAGAATCCAGAGTCTTTAAAACTGGTGAACAAGCAATTCCAGTCACTGCAGTTATAACTTCTAACCAGAGAATTAGCAAAGAAATTTACAAGATGTATGTGTTCCTCATTTAACTGTCTTTTCTGAGCAAAGCTACCTGAGAAATGTTTTAAATTTTTAATCAAAAGAATTGTCTACTCGTTCTAGACTTGCTAGTTAGTCATTAAAAATATTATTTTCTTCTTAAAATTATTTTAAGTAATATCATCTTTTAAGTCCTGTGTTTATTGATTTATTTATTGGCAGATGCATTTATTTTACAAAACTGCAAATGGTGTTTTCCTTCTACATATATGCATTAGTGCATGGCTATGCAAAAATAAAGAAAACCTGATTAATGTAATGTTTACATTTCTTCTGCTTTATTACTATAAAGACTAGAAGACATTTATGCAAGCAAAGTAAAAGTTGGCAGCTACATTTTGGTACTTGATAAGAGTTGTAAATTTGTTGTTATTTCAATAAAAAGGTTGTTATTTCAAATAAATTCAAGAGATCCTGTTAAAATGAGGAAATTAAATTGCTCAGAAGTATTTAAACTTAGATATCACAAATGGTACTGTGTCTTTTTCTTACCATTGTGTTAGAAATTCCCTCTAATTAATTGTTTATTAAGTTATTAAGGATTTGCCCAATCAATTAATTAAAATATTTGCTAATTTAAATTAATTACTATGAATGGTAGTTTAGTATCTTAAAACTGATTAAACTATCAAAGCAGTCTAGTATATTGGTGTACTAAGCATTTTACTACAATGAAATAAAGGCCTGTATTTACATTTGCTACATCTCAGTGAAAGGCTAGGCAAGTAAAAATATTAATTTTTTATGAAAAAGGATAAGAATGAACAGAGAATCTGAATGTGTCCATGACATATTTCTGATGTCAAGGAAAAAAAAATGTGATTTACTGGAGCCATGGAAAGTTGTTTCAAGGAGCAAAATAGGACCAAAGAGAAGAGAGTGAATATGTCTGCAGAAGGGGAAACCTGACAAACACCAGTGTACCTCATGCTATGTTCTACTCTGTCTAACCTCTCCACTCAGGGAATTATGAATCTACCACATGGAATAAGATTTAAGCATCTATTAGGTTCATTTTGGGATGGCAGTGTAATTCTTTTAATTAAAAAAATCTCATTGACATAATAAATAATAATTTATTTAATTCTGTATTAGTAATACAATGTAATATAGTGGATTCATTGCCATATACAACACATATCAAGAGTAGGATCTGCATCTGCAGAACCTCAGATAAAATTCTGACCTCAGACTGAAGTATAAGGCTTTATATTTATGTGTCCCAAAGGAACTTACATCTGTACTATTTTTGCTTGCCTACACAAAACATTATTCCTCCTTGTACTGGAAATATAATTTTAGAATGAAAAAAACAGCATTTTTTAATTTGCTAGCCATGATCAATATGAAAAATGCTAACTTTTTTGCCATTTTTTGGACCCTCCCCTGTAAAAAAGTGCCATAAGCCTGATTCTTGCCCTGAAGTAAAGGTGACTCTTTTAGCTCTGCCTAGTAACATAAAAGAAGAGGTTCATAATCTCTTAGATACAATTGTTTGGGGATGAAGGCATTGACAGAGCTGGATTGCAAATGTTGGCAACCAGAGCGACATGTCCAACCCAGAACACTAAATTCTTGTAGTGGGCTTTTACCAACAAACCCCGGGGGAGGATGGGATGACCTTTTTTTCACTGCCTCTCACTGCAAATGTGCCATTGTGAAATGAATACAAGACTTGAAAAAGCAGGGAATGAATAAAAGATTTAGTAATCAAATAGAAGATGCTGAGGACACTTCCTCATTCTTTTTCCATCAACATAACATGCACGTAAATACTCCCCTTACTCTCCTCTACCTGTTCCTAATTAAAAGCAAATTACTCTGATACAAAGATGTTTTAAATGTCACAGTCCTGTAGAATTTCAGCAGTTCTGCATTTTTTAGCAGCTTACAAGCTCTGCAGAACAATTTCCGATTTGCATTTCATCACTACCTTAATAGAGGAACAGCAGTAAGCTTATGAATTAAAGCTTGCTAGATTAGGGAGTTTGTGCACAAGATTTCAGATCTCTGGTGAATGGCTTGCTGCAGCACTACAAATCATTCTGTCAAACCAAATTGTGGTGTTAAAATACACATTTAAAACAATGCTCCCCAAATAGGTAGTATGGAGGTAATTGAAAAACCCTAACTGCATAAAATAGTTGGGAAAAGTGAGCAGTGGGGAGTAAGAGACCAAAGGAAAAAGAAATAGACCACAAAACAGAGGCAAATGTAAATAAACATTACTGTAGGAAAAAAAAAAATTACTTTGTCACCAATTAGAAATAAACCACATACTTCGAGACTTAACATTTTGCCTATTGTGCACACAGAGCTATCTACTGAGATGTGATTGGAAATCATGGGGAAAAATAGAGAAAACTTTATGCCTCATAAGTCTCCCACTGACATACACTGAGAAACATGTAATCTGCAAACACTCAGAAAATATCCAGCTAGGAGTTCTTTATTTCATTAAATAGAATCATTGATTTCCATGGGAAGGCACAATTAAAAGAGAAAATAGAGGATAATGACAAATGCTAATTCTCTAACAGTTTTTAAATCAGTGAGTTAAATATAAAAAACCCAAAACTTCAGCAGAACTCAACCAAATGATTGTGCAAATTTTATGAACCCTGCTGTAGCTACACTTAATAAAAAGACTTACTTCTTCAAATGTTCATCAACATGAGCTCCATAAGTTAGTATGTGTGCATACCAGTGACACTCACCATGAATGCTAAAACAGAATAAATTTTAATTAGTCTTCTCTGCTCCCCTTCCCCCAACATCAATTTATGTATTAACAAGCAGAGGAAATATTTAATAAAATCAGCTAAAGAGATCTTTAGGTTCATATTTTTAATATTAAAATATGTGTACTGAATATCCAGTTCAACTCTATGTAATTAAGAACACAAACTTTTAGGTTAGATTAAGATGCTAATTAAGAGTTTTCTTGAGTTAATCTGTTTCCATTAAACACCTAGACCAACATGGATTCTTTCTTCATATACATGAAAGGAAAATAGAAAAGCTTAATAAAAAATCCTGAGCAATGTGTTCTTATGGATACAATAGAATAAAAAAAAAATCCATCAAAAAAAACCAAAGAGACCTTTCTTTATTGAATGGAAAATCAGTTATCTATACATACCAATGAATTAATACTGAAATTCCCTTCTGTCCCACATGAATGTGTGACACTTCATTTAAAATTAAAAAAAAAAAATGAATTAAATTAATCCTTGTGACCTTTTATCCCCAGAGTTCTTAATCAATTGTCTTGATTGATTAATAGGTTTTTATATGGCTCTAAATTATAGTGTTCAAATCCTGTCCTTTTCTTCAGTGTCTTTAAATATCAAATAATGCCAGAGCAAGAAGACTATCACCAAATGTTTTCCCATGCTCTAAGACAAGACTCATCCCTTAAAGCAAGCTTAGTGAAATAGAAACAACAGAAATTCTGAATTTTGCTATTGCAATCACTTCCGCAAAATTGTCAGATGATTTTTGCTAAAAGTAAAGCACTCAATTTGTTCTTCCTATCCTCAGATGCAAATATTTCATATTTCATATATTACATATTTTGATCTGCAGGAACTAAAACCAAAGATGTATTATTTTTGTTTGATTATTTAATTTGTTTTGTTGTTTTGTGAGTATTGGCAGAGTTGGCATACTATGATTTAGGTATTAAGAAAAATCATGTGATTAAAAGATATAACAAGAATTACAACTTGTACATCTGGAAATACTTCCACTTGGATCTCTTTGGAAGCCCAGTCCCTCACTATAATTTTAAACTGATTCATTCTTATACATGTCGGAAATAATAGCCTAAAGATTTTGGAACCTCTTTCACCTGCTTCCTTTACACTGATAAAAAAGGTGTAAAACATCAAATAAACATGTCTTGTTTGCTTTTTCATATCAACTAGAACTTCATTTTTTGTTATAATCACAGGACAAAACATGGATAAAATTTGTTTTTTTGACAGAATCTGCAGACAAACCTGTGAATCTTGTAATGACCCAAAAATTTAACACCTCTAATTGATCACTTCCAGATGAAGCTATACACAGAAATATATTATTGATAAGTACATTATAGTCCTTCTTCTTCAGTGTAGTAACTCTATCTACCTAACCATCTGTTGAACACTGTGCAAGAAGGCAAAGTATTTACATAACTCTTGTAAGCCCACATACTATTCAGATATGACAGTTAACCATATTTTAGTCATAGCAATATAATTTTAATCCACAGTTCTCTTTCTCCTCCCCTTCTCTTTCTTTCTTACACAGACCATAACCAAGATCATATTTGTTTACTAATAATTTCTTTATTTATGTAGGTGCGTATTCCCATGTAACGCAGAGGCAAAAAGCATACTAAATGTAGCATGAGGAAGAATTCAAATACAGAAAGAATTTGAGTGGAAAGTGAGGGGAAGAAGAAGTGCTTCTATGAATAGTTAATTAATTAATTGATGCATTTCCAGACAGGAGAGGAAGCATAATGCATATTTATAGCAGTGGGTTCTGAATTAAATCTATTTTTCTCTTTCCTAGAGGAGCAAAAGTATTTGAGCCAAATTTGCTAATGTTTACAAAAAGGTTTGGTTTTGGGTTGTTTTTTGGGTGTTTTTTGGTTGAGCATTTTTTTCCTCCTACTTTTCTGTGGAATGTATATTTGGTTTACCTCTTCAGTTAGTTTTTATTGAAATTTTGCTGAAATGAAAAGTGAAAATAAACCCTAAACAACCTTCAACTGAAAAATAGAAAGACAAGGTCAAAAAGAAATAAAGGAATGTTTTGAGTACAACAAATCATGTCTCTTGATCATCTTACAAAGTGTTGGATCTGAAGACACCAGCCTTAAAAATTATGTATGCGTTTAAATGGTTATTTGGGATATAGGGACACCTGAGTGTAGTCCATGTCAGCAGGTAAGTGAGGAATTTAGATAATAATTGGTATTTTGATATAATAGTAATTTGAGTTAGGTGAACTATGGCATACTAACAGTACCAGGGAAAAATATCCCCATTCAGAGTATGATCATGTTTTAAGGTTTGTTTGGATTTGTTTTATTATAGTGATCAGTAATTAATTGTTAATAAAATTGAATATAAAGGGAATATTTGGAATAATTACAAGGTTTTTGATATTTACAAAAATATATCATTATTTTGAATGCAAACTGTCTTTTCAAAAATTGTAGTCTTAAAATATCTATATTATTGATTTTATATGTGTTAAATAATATGTTAAATGAGTATATATTTGGTATATATTTGCCAAAAGTATTTAATAGACTTTCTATTGTGATTCTTCAACATTAGAGCAGTATCCTTCAAAAATTAGCAGGAGGGTGCCATTTCTTAAGATTAAGAAATATTTTAGTAATGTCATGGAGAATAATTAGGTAAATATATACATCAATTTGTAGGTGTTTCTGACTGATATTTGGGTTATCTCAAAGTGAGGATGTCTGCTGTAAACTTTGACATACTTTGAGGGAAAAACATCACCTACTTATAGTAAAACACGATAAAATACAAGTAGTCTTGTATTTCAGTTTGGTCCTCAACATAAAAACTTGATGTAGTTTTGCTTAGTTCATTGCTGTCTTTGCTGTCTCCAAGTACAAAATTGGCATCTTCCTACATGCCAGGTGAATTTGATTTCCAGATATGCTGATCTCTTCTCACTTGAAAAACAGTGTGGAAAACTTCCATCCTCAGGATAGCTGATCACCAAGCTGGGTAATACTTAAAGTGAAGCTCTTCCCTTCTTTCCTTTTCAGAGAGCTTTTATACAGATATTTCTATAGTTAGTCTTCATTATTCCCTCAAAATGTTAATTGAGGAACCTAATAGATAGTAATGATTATCTGTTGTAATGTTGCATCATCAAAGTCCATAAAATAAAGACTATCATCAGATTCAAAATCTGAAAGGCACTTTGAAGATAAGTCCTCTAGAAGTGCTTAGTTTTAAAAATGTCACGTGTTTTACAAATGATTGAATAAACCACAGGACTGAGATAGATCCTTGTCATTTCATATATGTCTACTTTATCCCTGTCATACACGTGTCTGGAATTTAGAGCTATCTCTCTGAATGTTTACTCAGCTTTCTGTAATTTCAGATGTTTCATAGGCTGCAAAAAGTGTTTCCCTATTTATCTTATAGCTGGACTGGCAGGTAGGTCAACTCTTATCCAAGCCTAAGTAGAACTTTAAAACCAGCCCAGTTAAAGTGTGAATGAGGACATGCTGATCACAGTCAAGTTTTCTCCAATACACAACTGCCTCCAAGATGGACAGTAGGGCTCATTTCTTCCCTCTTCTTAGTCAGCCACCCTGGGAAAAATACACAGGGAAGCAGAAAGAGAACTGGTCTGAGTGTCCTGTCCTGGCCATAATTTGAACCATTTTTGGAATTGCCTAGTCTAAACACACTAAAATTTTTTGCTGTCTGTATAAAAATTCCTAAGTCTTGAAAAAGATAGGATCTTCTTCCCTTCTCAGGAGATACATTAATACTGGGATATTGCCGGCAGTGAATTTAACATTTCTTTTTAGGATATCAACACTGATAAAGCACATAGTTTATTGTTTGACTGCAACAACTATATGCTTAATCATCTGGCTACAACAATCTCTCATTTCCTCATCACAAGAAAGAGGAGTCTGACCTGAGCATGAAAGTTCAGGACAAATGTTCACAACATGTTCTCTAAGATTTTTGAAAAAAAAAATAGGTATCCAGCTGCTTCTGTAAGAGTCAAAAACTTGGCCTTCCCTATGGGCAATCTTGAATAACTTGTGCAGTACAAATGCTCTTTGATAAAGTTTTCAGTTTTGTAGTACCAATAATCAACACTTGATTTACTGGATGTTTTGTGTTCCTGAGGAGAGATGGTGTCTGCTGTAGCATTGAAATTCCATTGTGAGTTTAGCTCTTTGCACTTCTATAACCATTCACTTTAAAAGGACTTAATGGGATTACAAAAACTGTCAACCACATTCTATTAACATTCTATTAAGAGATAAGGATGTCCATAATTAGACTATGCTGAAGATGGGACATTTGTTAACAATGATTTTCAGTGCACTTTATGTTTGAAACTATCTCAAAAATACATTTAATTTGGCAGTGCTACCTTGAATCTAAAATGCAGGTATGCTCACCATTCTGTAATAAGAATTAAGTTCTTTTTCTATAGCAGAAGATCAGAAATTTGAGCTTCATGCTTTAAGCTGCTTCTACTAAGAACATATTGCATCCTTCCTTGGATAACAGTATCAAAGAAAATGATCCTTAGAAATACTTCTGTGATTGGCATTAGCAAGGCTTTGATACATACTATTTATTAAAAAAAAAAAACAAAAAAAAAAAAAAAAAAAACAAAAAAACAAAACAAAACAAAAAAAAAAACTAACAACAACAACAACTACCAAACCCAAACAAAGTCTATTATGCTTCACTTAGCTCCTTTGATGTCCTTGAAAGAGATTGCACATAATTCCTCATGTAGAACTGTGCTTTATAATGAACAGGAACAGTTTCCTTTACACACTGGAGTGTTTCATGTGCAGTCACTAAGATTTATGCTGAGTGTTGAGAGACTGCAACATGATGGTAACTTTGCAGTTGGGAAAGAAAGCAAACTGCTGCTTAGGCTATTGGACTTGGTGCCTTCTGGCTCTGCATATGCCTCTTTATGGCAAGTATGGTAAAAGATAATTAAAGATTGGACAGGTACAATGGTAGAGTATGATATTTAATCAGTGTTTTTTAATGTATACTTCTTTATTTGTTTGCCATGAGATAATTAACCAATTTGAATGTGTAAGTCAAAAAATATCTCTCAAAACTTGCCTTGACAATCTATCACAAATAGGATTCACAATTTATCACAGATCGACTAGTTTTGTTTGTGTTTGTTTGTTTTAATATCTCTCATCTTCATATGTGTGACCAAAGAAGAATAAGCGTCACAGAAAATTTCTATTTTGGCACTACCAAATGTCAGTATCTATTCCCATATCCTCTTACTGTGTTGTCTGATTTTATACATATTTACTAATGATTCACTAAATTGTTTTCCATACAAAGTTGTAGAGGTGACCCACATGACTTTAAATATTGTGTTATGTTATTATTGCTTGAAAAGCTGGTGAACAGCTAGCTGTGCAGAAAACAGCTGTCTTAGAAGGAATAAAATCAGTGTTTTGAATTCCAGTGAATTCCCACTTGGCTTTTCTTTTCAAAACTCTCCAGAATAAGGCATATCAATACTTAAAAAAGGAGAGACAATATAAGAGTGATGAGGGATTGCTTAGGATTGTTGCCAGAAAATAAATAAATAAACAAATAATGAAAAACTATGCTGTATGAAAGTATGATGGAAATACAGAGGGATTATGAAAAGCTGAAAAATATATATACTGAAAAACATATCAAAAAGATTTTTCTCAGCAAGTGTTAGAGAATTTCATCATAATTGGAAGCAAGCCTTTGTTATGTTCCACTGTATTTGGGAAAAGCTGTACCAAGCATTTTTCTCAGGCTATTTTGGTTTTGCTTTAGTAACCCAAACAGTGCTGTCTTCGTGAGATATATCCTCAAGAGATTTTCTGCTGTAGAGGCTTGAGATTACTATGATGGATTGTGATTTACTGTACATTGAGAGGAACCTCACTAGTATTGCTATACTGTCACAGAGGTTAAATGGTATTCAGTATGGAATACTGTCAAAAATGTTTTCTTTTGTGACAAGAAAACAACACAAAAAATAAAGGAGCACCCACACACTCATGATCCCTCCGTCCAGTCTACTTTCTACTAAGCATCAAATGATGGAGATAGCAGTTTGGGAGTGAATTCTCTGGTGCTGGATAACAATGATTGGTGTGACTTCAATTTTTTTCAATGAATTTCTTGATTCAGTTGAAGAAAAAAGGCTGATGGGAGTATAGAAAATAAAAAATTACACTATTAATTCTATGATTTTAGTTTACTATATTTGAGCTACTCCTAATTGCCAGTGTAGTACTTGTTATATAGTTTTTAACTTAATTTCAGAGGAATCCTACACCATGAATGGAGAGACATGAATACTTCTATATCTATTCAATGCTTCAATAGAATGTTTTAGAATATTACTTTAACTGATTTAATTTATAAGTACTTATTTATATGTGGGTTTGTGTTATTAAATTAGATTCTATATATTTTCTTAAATATAAGTATTTATTTTATTGTTGCAAGAGTAAGTAAATCAATTTCAGCACAAAACTAAAGCAGAGAGACTGAAAAACAAAAATGTAATTCAGATTAGTTTTTAGATAAAACACCGGCTGTATCTAGAGAAAAGAACTGTTGCTAGCACAGTTGTCACAATAACTTGAACCTGAATAGCTTCTGCATGACTCGTGTCATCAAGTGATTCACTTGTGTATTACTTTTAAAAATTCTGTCTGACACTTTTGACACATCACATCCTTTGAGTTTTTCCCTCTTATTCAGATATCAAGGCAAAAAGTTCACTTCATAAAATATTAATAGGTGCAAGTATTGTCTCTGACCTTACTTGATCAAAGTGATTAGTGTCAAAGTTTAATTGCATTTCATGTCTTAATGACATCTCTAAATCTTTCATGGAGTCAATAAATTATTAGCATCACAAGAAAATCTCAGACAGACATAATATAAAGTAGGAAAATTCTGTAAACTGATACTTGAGACTTAAATGAAAATTTATTTTATTTAACCCTAGTATTTTTCTTCAGTTCTTACTAAAGATTAAAGATCAAAGCCTGAATAATTCTGTAAGATATGGAATATCTGGAGTATTTATCACTAGACTTAGAAAAAGAATATACCTTAATTTGAATAGATAGTGGGATAATATTAAGATCTTAAAGATTGTTTTCTTCTCTGGAATTTTTTGCAAGACTGTTTTAGGTCTTGTGGTTTGCAGTCAGAAATCAGTTCCTGGTCCTTGTACTAAGCAGGCATACTGACATTCAGCACAGTTCTTTCTCCTTAATTTCTGTCTTCAAGTAGTTGGTTTCCTTCTGTAATAATTTTGCTAGCAGTATTAGTAGCATTGTACTCTCCTTTCTAATACCCTGTTGGATCTGTGGTCAACTGTGCCAGTCATCCTCAGCCAGCAGTGACAAATGGTGGCCACTAGAGTCCCAAAGCCTTTGTTGGAAAGAGTATAACACAGTAACTGAGCTCATTTCTCCTCAAAAAGTTTGAATTTGTTTATATATCTCTCTTGCTCTAAGTTCCTGCCTTCTGTCTGCATGGCCCATTTCACAGCCTCCCCAGCCTCAAATTTTCCCCCAGGGCAATGAACTCCTGGGTTTGCCAGACTCTTCCCACACAGGCATTGGTACAGCTCAGGCTCAGACAGGGGAGGCAACAGGCACTTGCCCCCAAAGCAGGAAGTGAAATCAGGACAGTCCTGAGACTGGAACTCTCAGGGTAGAACTTGTGGCCTTTTACTAGGAATGGCAAAACATCATATTCCCTGCACTACAGCATTGCAAGTAGAACTGCTTTCATGGAAACAAAGATCTTATACGCTTCAAAAAGATTGCTAGTGGTTCTAGACTGCTCAGTCGGGAAGAATAATATTACTTCCTAACAAGAAGAATCTTTTGTCACACTCTGCTCATACTGAAGTATTAAAAGAAATTAGTCTGGCTAACATTTTGTCTTTTGGCCATCTCTTCAGCCTGAACTGTGCCTCTATTGGATTTCTGACAATAATTTCTGATCTGAAGAAACCAGTCAGGCAAGGATTCCACTATCAGCTTTTCAGATGGAAGTGCAAATACTTTAACATTTACCTCAGCAGAGAACTCATCATGTCAGTTTTTCTGGCTTGCAAACAGCTGTGTAACCCAAGGGATCATCTCTGCAGTAATCAAGATGTGGTCAGCAAAGTATGCTCCTCTTTCTCTAGAATACACTTGCGATTCATGTGAATCTCCACCTTATAACTGTCCACATCACTAGAATTTCAACAGCAAACACTTGTCTTGTGCATAGCTTCATTCAGTTGATGTCAAAGTTCTTGAATCATAAATGATAAGCTCTTCATTCCCATCTGGTTATATCTAGAGGAGATTTATTCCGATGCCATAGACCAGAACAACCCAAATGATAATCAACAATGTCTGTTTGTCATAGCAGATGAGTGGAATTGGATGTCAGTCACTTGATCACGTTTTCGAAATGCACTTTCTGCCAGAAGGTCCATTGCCATTGATCTGTTTTGTTAAAGAAGCAGAGAAGAGTTATCATTGATTTTTGTGGCACAGATGTACCAGAAGTTCAAAGATTATCTAGAGATCTTATGTTTTAACTGACAGTAAATTGACTTCATGTTGTCCTGCAAAACCTATATGTATCTATTGAACATCTTCTATAACTGTAGTACTCAAAAAAGTGATTATCTCTTGGTCTATCCTCTGCTTTCACTGTTGGTGGACCTCCACGGGATGCAGGGAGACAGTTCTATCACTACAGTCTTCTCCCATAGGCTGCTCTCAAGCCTGGAGCACATCCTCCTACTCTTTCACTCATCTCGACTGTTTCATATTTTCTTCCCTTCACTCCTTCACAGCACCACTGCAGTGTTCTTCACCCTTTCTTAAATATGTTATCACAGAGATGCCACCAGCGTCACTGATGGGCTCAGCTGTGTACTGATGGGTCCATTTTGGAGCAGGCAGGACCTGTCTCTGTCTGACAGGGGGCAGCCTGGTGTCTCTCACAGAAGCCTCCTGTGTATCACCCCCACTACTAAAACCTTGCCACATTAACCCCATACATATCCAGCTGTGCTTTTGTGAAAATTTTGTTCTTGTTCAGCAGCTGTGACAAGGTTTCACATATTACCTTCTGCACTGGATGAAGCTCAATAATATCACCTGTTTATTCTGAAACTTCAGCAGATGATTGCCATTCTTGTAAACAGAAATTGCAATGTTTGGTTGTGCAACAGAATTCATTGTGCTAAAGTTCATCAAGTGAATGGAATTCATTATGCTAACTGAAAAATCACACGTATGTGGGACAGCCTGATTTTCTCTGGCTGCTACAAATTAAATAGCGTAAGAGAGGGAGAAGACATGATCTCAAGTCTTTCTTCATCAAGAAGAAACAAGCTCCTCTGAGCAATTCATACTACACAAAATGAGTGCAGTAACAGTGTGTCGTTGAGCAAATATAGCATGCATGCTCACAGGACATAAAGCAGAGACTGGTGTTCTATCATTAGGCAAGTACAAAAATATAGTTACAGGCATGCAATATAAAACTGATGGCTTTCTTTCTCTCCTACATATCTTCTCAATATAAAATTAATTTAAATATAGCTACTGTAGCCTATGCAAAAGTGTCTTCCAACACCATGTTTATCTGGTAGAAGAACTTTCCATTGCTAAAACCACAATCCCACTAGAATGTAAAAGTTTACAACTTTGTAGCTCTTTGTTGATTTGAGGTATTTCCAACAGTCATATGAGAACAATTTTCCTTATCTAACAATTTTTTTTTTCAAATAGCCTGTTCAAAAAGTAGAAGGAATTGGTAAAGAGACGTCAGAAATTCACTATATCATTACCTTTTAACAGAAAGATTTTGACAGATTTTTCTAGACTTATGCCTGATGAATTGCATAAGCATTTGAAACAGGGAACCAAATAGATCTTTTTTTATTCACACAACCATGAATACTGGTTTCATGTGTTAGAAATACAAACCATGTGGTGTGTTTAAAACCTATTTTAGTATTTCAGATTCCTTTTTATCAGAGTTTTTTTCTTCAAAAAATTTGTGTATTTTTCACTCTGAAAGTTGATATTTCATACTGTTTTCATTCTTTTGAAGAAACAGTTTGAAAAAATAGGTATGCAGAAACATATATGACTAAAACCCAATTACACTTAAATAAAACTAAAATTTGAATTGTGAAATATAATTTGATGTTAGAGAAGCCTTGAGTATTCACAGCACTATTCTAAGTGACTATCTCTTTCGTGGTTCATGCCATGTATAGCTCAGCAATGCTAAAAGCATTTCTGTATATTCTGTGAGCAATTATAAACATTGGACAATGCACCAATAAATGCTAAAATTAATTACTTGCATGTGATTCTCTATGGGCTAAAGCAAAGAGAAACCATTCAGTGTCTGCAAAATTGATGTGAACATGAAATTTAAAGTGTTATATGGCTACATTTTAAAAAATGCACAGTTTTTATAGAATATTTGTTCAATGTTTGTTTCTCTAGAGATTTCTAGATTACTCAATTTTTATCTGGTATTTCTATCAGCTCGGAACAGAATGCTTCTAATCCATTTAGTATCACAAGAATAAAATATAGCTAGTCTTGAGAATATATTTTTCCAATTATGTTTTATTTGCATAAAAGTAATTCTGAAAAATAGACACTGTTTGACAGTTGCTCAAATACCCTAAAGGCTGCCCTTCCCAATCCTCCTTCATATTAAGGCCCATATCTGCAATGAATAAAAATGCTTGTAGCTATAATAATTGTACATAAATTGAATCTATTATCTTCAAAACCAGCCCACATTCAATTTCTTTTCTAATCTTTTGTTAGCTTTAAGTACACTTAAGACATATTTGTACAAATTTGCGCTTAGACAACTTTAGGACAATTAAGTAGATACAGGAAAAGGAAGTTAACACTAGAATGGTACTTGTCAGCTGGCTAGAAATGTTATGAGATGCCAGTTTTACTAAAAATACATTGTAGACTTCATTGTGTGAAGTCATATTTGGCCAGACCTCCCTCAGTGTTTCATTCTGAACCTGAATATATAGAGTTTTAAGACTCCACGTTATGCTGCATGTCGATAGAGAAATATTTCATTTCAGTTCTGTCTCTAACTGCATTAAGTATTTGTCCCAGATTGAAAGGCAAGATGTATTCCATTTGCCATCTGTATGGCAATTGTCATCTGTTAAGTGAGCTGTTTTCCTTATCTCTTCCACAACCAATCCTCTCTCAGGGGAGACATCTGCTGATAATGGGCTATTGAATGTTCCTGCATGACTGATAAGAACCAGAACATCCCATTGTGAGATGTTCCACCCAGAGGGAGGAGCCAAGCATTTCTACCTGGATATAATCTTGAGTTTCTGGAACACCAGCATGGCTTTTCCTGCACTGGATTTCCCAGAGGGACAGCTGCCTCTTCCACTGCAGGAAGACTACACCCTTTTCTACAGGATCACTGCTCCAACAGAACCACACCTGACACTCCAAGAGGACTGCAGCCATAATTCCCAATTGGACTGCTGCCAACACCCTGATTAACAGGGTGTCAGTTTGTATTCTGACTCTGTCAGTATTGTTTTGGTTCACTGCATTGTTCATTTTATTTTTTTATTTTCTTCCCTAATAAAGAACTGCTATTCCTGCTCCCATATTTTTGCCTGAGAGCCCTTAATTTCAAATTTATAACAATTCGGAGGGAGGGGGTCTACTTTTTTCCATTTCAGGGGAGGCTCCTGCCTTCCTTAGCAGACACCTGTCTTTCCAAACCAAGACAGTATTTCATTTTGGAATGCAGAGATTGAACTTCTGTTTTCACTTCCAATAGAGGGAACATTTGCCAGCTGTGGAAAGAGCCATTTACCCTGAGTATACATAAATGCCATAAGAACAGTAAAGCAACTTGGTATAAGAACAAAAAAAAGAGACATTCAAGTCAAGAGAGAGAAGAAAATGAGAGGGAGGGAGGGAAAGAAAGAAAGAAAGGGAGGGAAGGGAAGAAGGAAAGGGAAGAAGGAAAGGGAAGGAAGGAAGGAAGGCAGTTCGGAAGGAAGGCAGTTCGGAAGGAAGGCAGGAAGGCAGGAAGGCAGGAAGGCAGGAAGGCAGGAAGGAAGGAAGGAAGGAAGGAAGGAAGGAAGGAAGGAAGGAAGGAAGGAAGGAAGGAAGGAAGGAAGGAAGGAAGGAAGGAAGGAAGGAAGGAAGGAAGGAAGGAAGGAAGGAAGGAAGGAAGGAAGGAATTTCGGAAGGAAGGAATTTCGGAAGGAAGGAATTTCGGAAGGAAGGAATTTCGGAAGGAAGGAATTTCGGAAGGAAGGAAGGAATTTCGGAAGGAAGGAAGGAATTTCGGAAGGAAGGAATTTCGGAAGGAAGGAATTTCGGAAGGAAGGAATTTCGGAAGGAAGGAATTTCGGAAGGAAGGAAGGAAGGAAGGAAGGAAGGAAGGAAGGAAGGAAGGAAGGAAGGAAGGAAGGAAGGAAGGAAGGAAGGAAGGAAGGAAGGAAGGAAGGAAGGAAGGAAGGAAGGAAGGAAGGAAGGAAGGAAGGAAGGAAGGAAGGAAGGAAGGAAGGAAGGAAGGAAGGAAGGAAGGAAGGAAGGAAGGAAGGAAGGAAGGAAGGAAGGAAGGAAGGAAGGAAGGAAGGAAGGAAGGAAGGAAGGAAGGAAGGAAGGAAGGAAGGAAGGAAGGAAGGAAGGAAGGAAATATAGTGTTCTTTCTCACTACTAGTAAGAAAAACATGTAATAAAGACTGCATGAAAAGGTTATTAGAATCAGCATGAACTCTTCTAGAAATAAAATCGTTATTAAATGAGGAATATTTGGGCAAACCTATATTCTATGGTATGTGTTTTATAAGTTAGGTGTATAAAAAAGAAGAAAGCAGAGAAGTGATTAAAATAACTTGTTAGTTCTGTTTGTTGACAACAGACAATTTGGACTGAGATTTTTTCCTACTTGAATAACAGATCAATGAATTTAAAATGTATTTTAAGCTCTTCAAAACAGTTTATTTTATAAAACTATAGAACTCTTTTAATTTAAATCAGATTATTTTTTTCTTTTGAATATGTTATATATATATTGCTAATTGGTAATTACAAAATATACAATTAGTCTATGAAATTTTTTTATTTGGTTAAGTCTATATATATCGTGACAATAATGTTTCAACTTTATCATCTTCAGTAAATTTGTGAATTTACATCCCTCCCCACATTAAAAAGCATGCATTAAAAAGGGAGGGAAAGACAACTACAGAGAAACTGCTGGTGAGTGACACACAATGGTGTTAGTCAAAAACTAGCAGTGTTTGGTGAAGGCAGCTATGTCAAAGCAACCTCAAAGGAAAGAGCTGTTTTCTGATTGAAGAAAACAGCATGATTCCCATTTTGGTGGAGACAGAAGCTTCCTCTTTGCACTGACATGTATTCCTGAGCTCAAAGCCATGTCTCCCACTGCCTTAATTTCTGTATAATGTAATGTTGTCAGGTCTTTCTATTCCAGACAGGTTTTTTCAACTGCACTCACTTAGAAGCAGGCAGAAATAGAAGTCTGTTTAGCAACAAGAGTTAGCTGAAATATTCTGCTCCCTAAATTCCTGCTCATCTCTCTTGACACTCTGGCAGATGCATTTTTAATTGCTATTTAATGACAATGGGATTCAGTCAGAGTTTTATAATTGTCAAAAGGCTTTTTTAAATTTTACAATACCTTCTCTTACCAACTAGTTTTAGCTTTGTCAATCAGTGAAATTAGAGTACAAGTTAATTTACATTTCAGCAAATGTGCTAAGACTTTTGCAAAAATATCTCTGTAATTCAACCTTAATTCTGTCCAAACTGTTCCACACTGGGATATCATCATCCAGCAGATGCTGTAAAACCAGTTGAAACACTGTTGAAATGAAAAAAAGGAAATGCACTCTTTGCCATATGGGAGATAAAGTATGCATATGCTCAGAGCAGGACTGCACAAATCTTGTCAGTACTGAAGCCAGTACTAGACAAAAGCAGGTGATGTGAGTGGGAGAGAGCACAGAACTCACAATAAATAGGTGCCTACTGAGCATGCACATGCTGGAAATAATTTCTGTCACTGAATCCTAAATGACTTACAGTTGGATTGGGTGTCTGGGTTTCTGTCTCGCTGTGTATAACCTGCCAATGCCTACATGGTAAGAAAATGTAAAATAAAATTGAAGGAAAAGGCAAGTATCCATACACCACAAAGATAAAAATGTAAAAAGAGACATGAAAATAAGGAGAAAATTTTTATGAGATAAAGTGATATTTACTATTAAAATAAATAAAAAATATTTTAAAAAAACAATTACTTACATGGTTAAGACGTCAAATACAAATTTTTAATCAACGTTTAACAAGAAATATAAAAAAAGCATTTTGTAAGTCATGAAAAGCTCTAAGAAAAGCTTTTGAAAGAAAAGTAGTGGAAATGATTAAAGGGATGAATAGACTTACTTATGAGAAAAGATTAAAAGCATAAATACAAATAGTTTAGTGAAGTAATTAGGTTAGGGAAGAAAGGAGGACATAATAAACTACAATCTGAAGGCAGTAAACACAAAGGAAGGAGAGGAATAATTTAGCCTGATGCAAGAGAGTGTAATTAGAAGTAAAGGAATTAAAGTTAAAAGGGGAAAAAATACACAGAGCAGAAGAGAAAAACACTTGCTCACTAGATGAAAAAAGACTGAAGTGGTGAGAGTGTATATCTGAGAGTAAGTAGATTAAAGGATTGGAAAGTATAACAAAACAAAACAGTAGCAAAAAGATAAAAAACAAGTTCTAGAGGGTTACATTCAACTGTCTGATTACAAAATTTACATTCCAGGACATTGCTTAACTTCTAAAAAAATGCTTTTTAAAAAATAACGGGAATGATCCTTTTAAAGATAATTTTCACTCCTGTGTAAGTCTTTATTAGTGACTGTTATCTCACTGAGCCTATGTGGTTTGGTTTGGAAAGCCCTCTGGGAGAGTGAAGAGAGATACCTGTACAATCAGAGTGAGCATCTTCAAGACATGTCAAGCCCAGAGAGCAAGAATCAGATTTATTCCCAAAATCACTGACAAAGCAGTGATCAGGAGGATGTATGAAAGACTCAGTGCTTGATCTTTGTCTTGCTTACCTGTAAAAGTTAGGGCTTTATGGGGAGGCTGTGTCATCATTTCAGATTTGGATTCTTCTCTTCCCTGGCCAGGCGTGCTCCATACTCTTTTTGTGTCTCTTTCCTATTTTCTGTCTGTTTCCTATCAATTTCAGACTATCACAATTCCTTTCTTTCACAGCTCTCCTCCTGTCTTCTTGCCTCTCCTCACAAATAATTTCCTGCAAGTTTCCCTTTGCTTTCCATGCAAGTACACTAGCTTCTCTCTGCCTCCTTTCCACTATTACTTCTCCCAGAAGTCCTAGTCCCTGCCTCCATTTTCTGCTTGTCTTCCTTAGGGACAAATGACATGGAATATCTCAGTCCCACACTCTCTCCGTTAGCCTCCTTCTTCACCTTCCAAATTTCCTCATTCAAAAAACTGCTCTTATGATAGGAGAAAAGAGAGGACAGTGCATAGTTTTGTTTTGTTTTTTTTTGTTATATGTAGAAAAAATTTACAACTCATTTAATTTCTATCATAATATGAAAAGTAAAAAGTATATTCAAATGGAAAGCCACAGGCTTAGTTTTAATCATCAATTTTCAGGCTCCTTTTCTGATTTTAACAAGAGTAAGGTATGTCCTGAGACACTTTCTAGAACATCATTTCTTTCTAGAGGCAAAGAGGAAGGCAGGGTTATAAAGTGAATAACCTCCTATTACCATGAGGTTTAACTGAAGCACAAATAGAGTAGCTGTAATTAGAAGACGGCCATATATTGGCATGAGGCTGAGCTTTAATCTTTCTTTCGGTCTTTGGCTTCTGTTCCCAGGACTTCTGACCCAGTGCTAAGGGCAATAAAATATATTCCTACTGTCTGTTATGTTTTACCAGTGTTCTCCAACAATCCTGGTACTCCTTTTCCTAGGTAATGGACATTGTTATACTGTCTATCATTATTCAGACTTGTAATTATATTTTAAAATTATCCTAGATTTTAGTGCTTTTAAAAACTTAGTCTACATATTTAACGCTTATCTTCCTATTGAGTGATTTAAAGTATAAGCTAAAACCAAATATACAAAAGAAAAAATAATTGAGACTCCTTTTCCTTTTTCTATATTCAGAGGGAGGTTTTTTTCTACTTTTTTTTTTCAGGTGTACTGGAGCAATTATGACAGATAATATCAGAACTATATATGGTAACTTTTAAAGGAATTACATGCGTTGTTAAGATTGATTTATTAGTTTACCATCAGATCAATTTTGAAACAAACATTAAAATAAAGAACATTTTCCAAATTCCCTGACTAGTTTGACTGTTAAAAAGGCTACTCTAGCCTTGTTATGATACATAAAGGAACTAGAGTGGCTTATGAAGGGACTCTAGAAGATTCTGTCTGTTCCTTTAGTTTGAGCAATTGGAAAATATCTCCAAGAGTGCCCCACAGAATTATTACACACAAATTGTCTCAAAATTGTTTCAAGTAGTACAGCTGTACATTTCCTTTCTTGCAGCTCTGCTTTGTGTACTGCAGCTTTAGAAGATCATTGCCCTCAGCTTCACTGAAAGCCTCAGGGAAAAAAAAAGCCACTCTAAGAGCAGTTCCTGAAGTCACTTGCTTTTGAAAATGGTACCCCAAGTATACAATTCACAAAATCACATTATTTTTTCACTTTGTCTCATTTAAAAAATCCAAACTAATCTCATGAGTTTCTGATTAAAATTCTGTTACTCCGTTAGTATCTAAAAATCCTAAATGTGCAGCTCAGAAATATTTACCCATAGCCTAAAAGTAAAGTGTGCTCATGTTCTTTTGAGGGAGCCAGTGGGTTTGTGGATTCACACTAAAATGCATATATGTATAAGAGCATATGCAAGTGATTTTTCCATACGATTAATATAATTTTTAAAAATGTATTTTCATTTTTTAATCAGCATTCTTCACTGATGAAAAGCTATGAACTGGTAATAGCATTAGAAATCCCCTTAACCCCAAAATTATCAGATTCTGGTAAAAATTTGATTATTTTCCTTTCCATTTCCCAGTCTGTCATTTTCTAATGGCTCAAGGAATCCTTTTTTCATCTTGTTCTTGATGAGAGGGCTAATAGTTAACACACTTATTTTAAAATGAAAATGATTTTGCAAGTCATGGGCTACTTTTACAATTCAAATTTCTCTAATTGTTCAGTACAGATGCATTTGGGAACCTTGAGTTGGTTTTAATGACAGCTTAAGATCAAGCTATCAGGTGTGATGATAAGTCTCACATTTGTTAAGTGTCTACTTACTAAAAAGTGTCCATTCTCTTCTGATTCAACATATTAACAGGTCACAGGTCAAGTGCTGAAGGAAAAGTTACTGTGAAAAGCCACACACCTGTTTGCTTTGATTTGGCCCTTTAGCCATAATGAACAATGAATAGAGTCATCAATATCAGCCAGTCCACCTGGAGCTAAATAACAGTTCTAATATAACAGTAAAGCATCAGATTGAATCTGCAAAAAAAAAAACAAATAGAAAATTTAAGAAAAGTGGTATGGAAGAAGCAGAAAATTTATCTTTATAACCAAATAACAGATTTTTTTTTTTTTTTTTTTTTTTTTTTTTTTTTTTTTTTTTTTTTTTTTTGTTACTGCAAATGCACTTAAACATTCATCAGACTTGTACACATTCCTTTTCCTTAGGTGTTTTTTATCTCATGCCATCAGGCGTAACAGCTAAATGTTAGCCGTATAGCTGAACATATGCACTGACTTATAACACAGTTCCACACCATTCTATCTCCATAAGCCAGGTCATAAAGAGAATGTTAACAAAAGTACTTCTTCACTGAACCACAAGGTTTATCTCCGTACAGTTTAGACATTTTTGTTTCTGTCAGTATGACTCTGATTTGTTCAGGGTCACACCCACTTGAGCCCTATGGATCAGAGCATGTTCTGGGGACACAAACTGTGTCTTAAAAGCCTCTTCATCCTCTCAAAGATGTTTCTCAAAAAAGAGCTCTCTTCACCATCTCAAAGCTTTGGACTAAGTCTCCTCTGATGCAGACAATACATGTAATTAGGAAAACCAAAAACTGTTTCACCACCTTGATAGTTCTCAGCAGTTGCATTGACCTCTTTAAAAAGCCTCTTAGAACAACATCTTTATACCTGATAAACATAAGTGTAGTTACAAAATCCAAAGGACAGAATGCCAGTTTAAAGCTGCTTTTAGTTAAATGCCTCTCACATCTCCTGCCAAGCACTTCTTTGTGGGACCAGCAGATAGCAGGAGTACATGTTGTCACTCTCTTCCTTTTAATATTTTCAATATGGTAGTAGGAACATGTCAGAGTGTATTTATGAGTGGCTGCCACTACTGACCTTTTTTATCCAGAGTGTTTTCTAATAAGTAAAGAATTAACAACCAAAGAGTAGCAGTTTGTAATTTCCTGGCTTATCTGTGATATGAGTATTACCCTTTCGAACTCTATCATTACCCTCTTACTCATCTGAAAATTATACATTAAATTAAAATCAGTAGCTGAGAATATAATTTGTTCCATTCAAGCCATAGGAAAAAAAAAAATCCAGTAAGAGAGCTTGAGTTAAAACAGAAAATTTCAGTAACATCTTTCACTGGTAAGTCTAGATCCATCTAAATAATAGCTTTGTCTGTCCAAAATCAGAGACAAGCAGTTATGATAACATGTTACATTACAAAATCCTGCTTTCCATGTGTCATGGTTTGATGCTGGCACAATGCCAGCACCCCCATGAAAATGCCCCTTCCCCAAATAAATGCTATGAGATGTGATCAGGAACAGAGCAGAGCAGGCCCAAGCTTAATAACAAAGGGAAAAAAACTTTATTAAGCTACTACTACTATAAAAGACACACACACTAAATCCAGAATGAAAACCTTCCGGAACACTCCTCCTCCCCCCACCCAATTTCCATCAAAACACAGTGAGACACCACCCAGGATTCCTGATCAAGTTGCCACCCTTCAGATAATCAATACTCCCTCAAAGGAGAGAGGAGTCTCTCTTGCACCATAGACCCCCCCAGGAAACACAATTTCCACCCTTCTGTGTTTCCATGTCACACATGGCACCGCCCGGAGGAAATCTGCCAGTGTGACACTCTCCTTTCCATGTCACAGTGCTCTCACCACCGTGCATGGACAGACCGCTCATAGGACTCCTTTAAGGATGCTTTGCCACGGACCAAAAGAAACAACAGTTTAGCCTCCAATTTTGGGACCACAGTCCCCCCATTTTCTTCCTCCCCTGCGGCTGAGGGTCTCAAGAACAGAGATCATCTTCTTTCTGAAGACAGAGGGCATCATCACACCTTCCTCAACTCTTCTCTCCATTCCTCCATTCCTGTGTTGGCAGTCGCTGAAGCAGGTCTCTTGGTTCACCATTGCACCCCCCTAAAAATGCAGTCTCTGTTGCAGAGAATTTGGTTCAGTCTGTGGCTAAGAAGAAAAGTTCAGCCAAAAGCTACTCCATCATCTCCTCCCACCTAAAAATTTCTTCTAACATCTCAGGTCCCAGACTGTTTCTCTTTTTCAAATCGAGGAGGAGTAGTATTTCACAAAGCTTTAATTTCCCAGTAAAGGGTTAAAAGTCTCAGACTCTCCAGATGGCTGAAATCTCTGCCCAGAACTCCAACTCCCATGTCTGGGCACCTTCCCCCCCACTTCTCCTTCCTCTGCCAGCAAATTCCAGGTGCCTTCAGGCTCTCTGTCTCTTTCCCTCTGGTGGGGGGCAGGGGGGAAAGGCATCTCAGTTTCTCTCCACCCTTCCATCCGGTGGGGGGAGGCCCGGTTCCAGTCCCTTCACACCCTGGCCTACCTCTCCTAGGCCGCATGGCTTCACTGCACTCTGACTGGAACCAAAGAGAAAGTCCCCCTGCGAGTTCTCTGCTTTTAACCCCCTGTGTTCTCAGAGGTATGTCCATGCCTTCAGTGGTCACTCCAAGTGCCAATATCCACCCCTGACCACTGATTGGTTTGACCCCAACTTCCTGAAAAATTTCACTTCCCTGTCAAATCATGACACTATGTCCTTAGAAAATTATTCTTACATGAACAAAAAGATAAAAAATGTTATGTTTTTGTGTGCTATATATGATCTATTATACATCATGTCTCATCCCATTGTTAGTAAGGGCCTAATTTTTAGTCAAACTCATAAAAATACCCACTGTTTTGCTTTGCTTTGTATTGTTTTATTTTTCCCTGTATTTAACATTTACACTTCACATTTTTATTAACCAGTCTGATTTGTTAATTGGTGCTTATTTTACTAAAAAAGGTCTAATGTTTGGCTTTAATATTGTTCAAGCATTCATATTATTCAAAGTTTAAGTCTTCTTATCCTTAAAAATTAGCATAATCTTTAAAAGATTTTTCCATTTTTCTCTCATTAAAAGATTCATCACATTTTGTTAGTTCCCTGCTATTCAGAGAATTGGACAAATATACAGCTGAAGAGGCACCTGAAGCTTTCAGGCTGTCTCAAGACTTTGGCCAGGAGTCAGGAACAAATACAATAATATTGTGCTGGGAATCTGTACTTTGTAAGCAAGCTGTGGTATGTAGTGATGCTACTTTGTAGCTCTGTTTCCACATGTATTTCTCCAGTCTGGAACCTCCAAAATCACAGTGATTTTCATGGACTGACTGATTTATCTTGTGACTTCTCTTAAAACCCTCCATAAATCATAAAGCTGTTTCTTATTGCTTGAAGGAATGATTCTTATTCCTCTGTATTCTGGCATTCAAGAATATTAAAAAATAAATAAATAAATAAATCAACTGCAAGTGGACAAATTAAACTATATACTATTCCGTGGTTGATTGACCTTGTCTACTCTCCAGGTGCCCAGTCTCTCTATTATTACCTCTCCCCAACAAGACCAGGGAGAAAATGTGACAAAAAACTCATGTGCCAAGATAACAGGAAGATTACTCAGCTATTACCATCTTGGGCAAAAAGGAATCAAATAAGTAAAATTAGTAGAATTTATTTCCAATTAAAAAGAATAGGATAATAAGAAATAAGGAGAAATCTAAAACATCTTCTCCCTGCTCCTCTCTTCCTCACCAAGTTCAACTTCATTCCTAACTTCTCTACTTCTCACCTGAGCAGAGCAGGGGGACTGGGAGGAAATGAGTTGTAATATCAAACCCTATATCAAACAGCTTTTATTGAGTTCCAGAAACTAATACTCTAATTTATCCCTGTAGCTAATCATCACAAGCCAAACTGCTCATCAAGAGGGACAGAATAATTGAAGAAAAGGTATAAGCCCCTGGTCACTTTTCTGGGAGAAAGCTGAACTTCATCTGCATAAGGAAAGCCCAAGAGGTCAGTTTTTCAAACAGGTGATAAAAACACAGCTGTTAGAAGCAGCTGTTGTAAAATGAAAGAGTTTTTGGCAGTACCTTTTAGTTTTAAAATTAACATACAGCAATCAAAAATGAAAGATACAGACAAGTTTTAAAAATAACCAGAAGCAATGAAGTGAAAAATGCTACTTACATAAACATGGCTAACTGGACATTTTGGGATTCCTAGAAGAGACTGGAATTGTTACTTTATAATTCTGGGATATATTATCCAGAATAATTTCGAAATCCATTTACTTCAGGAGTCTATGATATATACATACCATTGACACTAATTGTTATAGTGTAAATATTTAAGACTTATATACATATTTAAGGCATAGGAACAACATACACAATTTTTTAAAATAATTTTTATATCAAGAATATGCCTACAGGAGCCTCTTTCACAAAAAAATTCATATTAATTGATATAAAACTTTACTTATTGGACACTTAAAATATTAGTATAAATAACATTATTATTAATATTAACAGCAGCATAAAAGTAAAGAAAATGTCACTTATAATTGTTTTGATTATAGTTTTAAAATATATGTAATAAGACAGAGTATAATCTAAATTGTTTTTGCTAATGTTTATGAGTGGGTGTCACTAGAAGAATACAATTATGGAGAAAAAGATAAAAAGGAAGAAAAAAGCTTTTCTTAGGAATGCCACCTTAACCATTAGCAGACAAAGTCTGAGAAGGAATACAATGAATATTTGCATGAATAACTCTTTTCCAAGTTTGACACTAGCAGCAGTAGATGACAGGTCTACCTGTGGTAATAAATCAGTAGCTGTTTCTGTGGTAACTCGTGTTGTCTATTTGAGTGGTATGCATGCCATAAGAAGATGTACACAATCCTTCAAGAAATAATGAGTTAGAACAAAAATGAGACATGTCCAGATGTTGGTGTTCCCTATTTTTATTTTTTCAGTCAGTCTCTGGAAGCCTGAACTAAGTTAGGCCCAAAGGCTTGTACATATTTTGTAATAGCTTTTATTTGAACTTTGCAGATCTGTCCTTTCTTGAGATAGATAGATAGATAGATAGATAGATAGATAGATAGATAGATAGATATAACAAACCCTATCTATTTATCTATCTACTTATTTCAGAGTATATTACTCTCTGAGAACAGAGAGTATATTGCTCTATATTTATTCACTCATGCAAGAACATTTCTGTTGAAGTCTCTTTGTTTCTATGAAATCTCAGCAGTTTCTTGGATACTTTGATACTCAACACCACTCACTACTTCTTCAGCAACTTGCAGAGTTGATTCCTTCCTAATTTTAATAAGTTATTTCAGTATCTCAGCACTAGCTTCCTTTCCTCTGACCCTCTGATAATGCTTCTTCCTTTGAACCATGTACTGTATTAGCAGAAGCTGTTATAATATTGATTTGACATAATTTAAAGTTGGGCATACTGCAAAGTACAATCCCTCACAGCTGCAGGTAATTAATTTAGTTTCATTCTAGTCTTTGGTTAATATTACTGGCAGGTTTGTTGTTTTTGTTACCAGATTTATGAAGTAGTGGAATAATCTCTGGGGATAATTATTATAACTGTGATAATTTAACTATAGGGCAGAAATAATTTTAATTACTTTTACTCTACATCACATGGAAAGGCTGAGTGTTTCCTATTTCCAGATATCTTATGTGGTTTTTTTGTATCTCCACAATTATCTTTATCCATGTTCTTCAATCCTCAGTTAAGATTTCCTCTTAAAAGCACTCACTTCATATTACTGATTTTGTTCCAGCTAGTAAAGGAGTAGTGGAAAGGATAGGAAATTTCTTTGCAACATCCAAAATACTAAAATAGCTTTGTTGCTAAGGGCTTCTTTATCTAGTGTCACTTGTGCAGCCCATTGTATGAGTTAGGTAGGTTTGATTTTTATTGTTTTCTTTTTTTCTCCCCTTCTGTCATTTCTCAGCACTAAGTTGTTTGGATTCAAATTGCAGTAATTGTTTTAAAAACAGTGGTTTTCCTGCAGAGGGTGAATTTGGCCACAAATGCCTAATTAGCAAGACGGAGTGCTTGCCCACAAAATGCCCTGTTAAAAAAAGATCTACAAGCCTGTATTTATGTTAAGTTAAAACAACCAACAGGACAGGCATCACAATCCAACCTGGAAATCATATAGAATTTATATAATTACTTAATTTGTTTTTTTTCTTCTTCAGTTTTGTATTGTTTTGGAGGATTTAGCTTCAAGTCCTCAAGAATTTGTCTCGTATAATTTAACGAGGCAAATGCCAAGTTTCATGATTCCTTATCTTAAGAGTAATTTTCGTAAAGAACAAAAAGTTACAGAATTTTGGATTAAGAAGAATAAAGAAATGGCTTTATAACAAAGAGCTAAAGTTACGTGTGGTCATTCTTTTTAATTAAATAAATCTAAGGAGCGACACATAGCTAGAAATCTTGTATGAGTGTGACTATGTTTGTGTATATCTGCCTATGGTGAGAGAGGGGAAATCATGGGTACCAAAGTCTTCTTCAGACAACTAGAAAAAATGCCTCAAACCTGTAGGGGATTTTAACTACCACAATATCTGCTATAAGGACAACACTGAATACAATCCAAGTGGGATTTGGAGAGTTGAAAATAATCTCCAGCCACAGTGAATTCATTACACAAGTGAGGCACTTTATTGGACCTTATCAGATCACAGGGTTTTGCATCAGATGATGTGCAATGTCCTTCCAGACTTACTTCGAAAGCCTCACAAATGAAAATATGAAAACCCAAGTATTTTGTGTTATCTAATTAAAATAAACATGTACTACTCTATATGTGTACATGCATTGCATTTTTTCAAGCATAAGTTACGAAAAAAGAGTTATATTATTTCCCCACCTTAATTTTTTTCCCCACAAGTTTTAGTCATTTTCATAATAGATTTTATTATGTCTGCTTGAACTTTGACAGACCTATATTTTAGTTTTTCATCTATTCATTTTTTCCATCCTTAAAGCATCATAGAATCAAAAGATATGAGTGGTTGACTGGGACTTCTGGGCATTGCCTAATCCAACTTATCTGCTCAAAGCAAATTCAGTCAGAAAAGGTTGCCCAGAGCTGTGTCCATCTGGGTCTTGAATATCTCTGCAGATGGAGATTGCCCAGCTCTCAACAACCTATTCCCGTGTGTGATGAACGTCACATTAGAAACATTTTTTACTTATGATTAAACTAATTTTGCTGCATTTCTACTTGTGCTTATTACATTTTGCCCTCTCACTGGATACCACTGGGAAGACACTCTTTGCACCATCCTATATCTATTTACATAGATATTTATATGATAAAGAATGCTCAAATAATATATTGCAAAGCTTTATGTTATTTCTATTTTTAAATTTCATACTAAAACTTTAAAAAGAGCAAATGAATGAAACTATGTGGGTTTCGTAGATTTTTTCTCTCTTTTTTCTTTAATTAAATGATCCTGACAGAAAACCAACTCATAAATCCAAATTAAATCCATTCAAATTCTTTCAGCTAATTTTACAAATTAAAATGTTTTGGTAGTTAATGGGAAGGGAGTATTCTGCATATATTCCTTGTGTGCTTGTGCAGAACTTCCTGCAGGATTAGATTAATAGTATTTCATTTCAAAGAATATATTCCAGATAGTTGAACAGATATTAAATGGATTATTTGTTGATAAAGTGCTGATAAGTTTTAATTGTTTTGAGGCAAATGTAGTTCAGGGTCAATGCTACCATTTTTAATTATTATTTTTAAAAATCCCTTCCAACAAATAGGTAAAACTTTGGTATAATTTTATAAACAGTTTTTGTTATACTGCTTTTATTTGCAAAATCCCGTCTCTTTGTGCAAAGCAAACTTTTCTGAGAACTATTAGCATAATGTGTAGATAAAAAAATCAAAGTCTTGTTAGTAATTTCTCTGCTACCAAGAGAGAGAATGAGCTGTTCATACCTAGCATCTAATTTTTTTTGAAACCTTTTCTATGGGATGCAATGTAAAAATGAAGAACATCAAGCTAATAAACAATGTAGACCCACTTAATTTGTTTATCAGATCTGCCTGAAAAGCTCTGTCACCATTCCTATGGTAAAGTGGTGGCAAAACCTCATTTTGTCTCCAAACTGTGAAGTCTTGTGGCACAGCTTATATTCAATTTGGCTCTTCTTAAGCACTGAGATTGATCACTTACTGCATTTAGGCATCTCAAGGTTTTGCTGGACTTTATTGATCATCTGTTCCTAGATAAGAGGGCTTTTAGGCAGGAGCCTGATTCTTGTATCCCCTTGGGAACCCAGACTAAAAGATCAAACAGAAACCAGCCCAAGAAACTAAAGCAATATCTTTAAAATGGTATGCTCACAATAATATGTCATCACTCCAGTTGAGTGGTTTCTATTAATGAGGCACACAAAATCTCTGTTGATTTGCATGGAATTTTGGTCTTCTGATGTAACTGAAAATGAACCTTTCTCGGTACATTTTATGCAAACAACTTCATATCTTAAATAGGGAAATAAAGGCTGAAGTCTTTGTAAGGAGTGTGGACACTGTTTGAAACACAAACATTAGTCTTGCTTCCTTTTAAACTTAATACATACATCCTAATGAGACTGTTGTCCTTAGCTTTAAAATAATTTTATTTAATCGTAACAAATATTCCACATATCCTTATAAGAACAAGCAAATTGTCATCACACTAATCATCTTTCTTTTATGAGCAGATATGTTTTACTAGC
Source organism: Vidua macroura (assembly GCF_024509145.1). NCBI lineage: Eukaryota > Metazoa > Chordata > Aves > Passeriformes > Viduidae > Vidua > Vidua macroura. The sequence continues at coordinate 56,440,165 of NC_071575.1, forward strand.
AGATACTTTAAACAGAGAAAAACAATCTGTCACCAGATAATTGCTAAAGGGATAGGAATAAGTCATACTGTTTGTCTATTTCTTATATTACTGGCTTGTGGCCTAATTTAATCTATTCCGAATGCAACAGTAAATGCAACATAGTCATTTTAAAATCATAAACCTCTCAAAAAAGCCAGGCAGAGGTCTGCTATAATGTGTTAGGTGATGGATATCCTATTTGCTATTGATCTCTGAATTTAGAACTAATCCATTCTATACTAAATGTTTTCTATACTAGAAAACATTTTTCATATATTTTTAGAAGATATTGAATGCCTCTTAATCAGTGACAAGACTGTTTTGTGTGTTACTGCTCAAAGTAGATTAGCAACATTGTACAGCATTTCATTAAAAGATACAAAGCTTTTAGAGGCTGAATCTTGCATGGTAATACTTGAATGAACTGACTTACCATTCATATTCCCTTAAATTAAAGGAAAGTTCAGAGTAAGCAATCCAAATGTGCTGCAGGAGTTATATATGGAGATCCACCTAGGCCTATATTGTATGGACATAGTATTCATTGTAGTTTGAATCACTTCTGGGGAGGATTTAATTTAATTAGATACTTGATTATTATAGTTGGTTTCTGTGTTATCTGTCTCAAGAAGCTTCTGTTACATCCCACTCCCTACTCATTCTATTTTCTTTTTTTCAAACTACCCCATTCTAATGACCAGGTCCTTCTTTATTTTTTTTTTTTCTATTCAAGCTTGGATGCAGAAATCCCCAATATACTAACCTAATCTCACTTTCATGTTCATGGACCACTGGTCCAGGCTTGGATGACATTTGAAAAATATCACACATCTGGTCTCACCAAATATGGAATACAAGTGGGTATGTACTTGTATTAAATAAATTAATATCATCAGGTTTTGACTATTAAAATATTTCACTTCAGAAACCTTGTCCTGCTCTTGAAGCCTATTACTTCCTGCTTTCCATCTCCTTAACAGCTTTTTCCTATAAAGACTGTGTTATTACACTCCCATAAGACTCAGAAGTGGCTAAGAAGAGAGGGTATGAATATAAGAATGAGGTTCGGTTCACTGATGAATGACTCTCATTTTAAGTATCTATCAGCAAATCTTAGGTTGATGTTTATCCTCCTGTTTATATTCAATAGAAGTTGAGGGTAGGAATGAGTTGTGTAAAAGCAGGTATATAACATCACACAGTTTTCTACAGGGTGTCCCAGATATCCACACAGGACTGGCAGGTAAGATGGATAACAGACAGGAAGCCTCAACCCTTCTGAAGCAGCAGGAAAATGCCACACAGTATGTTCTATGGCATTTCACATGCCCCTCCACTCTTGCTTTTATATCCCTTGTTCTCAACACATCCAGTTTATCATAGAAAATCTTTGGGGACATTATCACCCTAGATAATATCTACATCAAAGTACAACAAATCCCCTCAATGAATTTTCAGAACAAAGAAACAGTCCCCAAAACAATAAGCAATAATGATGGAACACTAGACTCTTTCCAAGGCTTGTATAAATGGCACATTTCTTTTAATTATCCTCTTATTTGTAAGGGGAGGGTTTGCATCTGTGCATGAAGAATGACAGATTCTGACTGAAAAACAACCAAACTACAGATGCTATGTAAGAAAGGGAAATTCAGTGAAATGTTTCCAAAATTAGCTATCACATCATGTTCAATTACAGGGGAGTCAGGCTGTGTCTCTGAAGGTGTTTCAGTTACACTTCTTACATTGATATTGACATTCAATAAAAGTACCAACTTCTAACCCTTGTTTAGTGAGGCAGTCTTGTCTGCCACCAGTACCTAGTCAAATCATTACAAATTTTCTTAATTTCTGGCAATTTCGTTTTCAGAATATCATTCACAAAGCCTATGCACATTAATAGTAAGTGTTTGCAGTCAGGAAAATAGGTATAATGAATATTCTGAAAGCATTAAAGAAAGTTCAGAGTAAGCAATCTAAATGTGCTGCAGGAGTTATATATGGAGATCCACCTAGGCCTATATTCTATGGGCATAGTATTCATTCATAGTATTTCATAGTATTCATAGTATTCATTCATAGTATTTCATATATATTCATTCATAGTATTCAGGAAAATAGGTATCATGACTATTCTGAAAGCATTAAATCTTAAAAAAATTTGTGCTCTTTCTTACTGATTTTTTAACTCATTTATAAAATAAATAAAAAAAGAAAAATTTTGAAAATCCTGGAGCAGACATTTGAAAATCATTTCAATGTCAGTCCTTAATTTTATTCTTTTTATATATTGAAGATATGCCAAATTTAATTGATTATATGTTACTTTTTTTTCCTCATAAATGTCATGCTCACAAAAAATCTACATTTTTATCATTGACATTAAATCTCATTAAAGGAATAGTACTGTTGATGGCTTGAAAATTCCTCTGAATCAGCCTACAGAGTAACTTCTCTCTAATGTTAAATAGATGAAGTAGAAATTTGTTCCTCATTTCTTAGCTATATAACTATACCAAAATAAATGCCAGCTAGTATCAGCACTTTCTTTTTTGACTCTTCAATTCATTAAGCACTGAAAGAAAGTTTTCAGATTTAAAGAATGCAAGTGCCACAATAATCTATGTTTTCCTTACATTCATTGCATTGTCTTTTTTTTTTTTCTGTCTCGGTAACATTTTTTTTTTTAATTTCCTCTGAAAAATAAAAATCCTGAAACAAAATTCACTTAAATAGTTTTGTTGTCATAGAATGAAAACATTTGAAACTTGTAAAAGTGTTTTGTCAAAATATAAATAGAAATTCTCTTTCCAAAGTCGTTTAGAAGGATTTAGAAGGAGAAAAAATGAAATCTTTTTCCTAGAGTGACAAAACATGATGTTTCAATACTAAAACATTACAGATATTTTTCTGCTTTCCTTTTAACTTATGGATTATCTCCTAGGAGAAGACATTTTACATTGTCAAACCAATTTAATACAATATGATCGGTACTGCCTAGATTTATTTCAAATAAATGTGAAAGCCTATGATGATTGCAATCTAAGCAGGCTGAAAAAATTATTCATGTAGCGATGCTCTGAGTAATAAAGGACAGTTATCTCTGCTGATATAGCTGAATGTGTCAGAAGCTGTTGTCACAATTTCTCAATTACCTGTATGCAAGATAATGTAAGGCTGGACTTGGCTGTCCCTCTTACTGTCAGGCAGTCACTTATACCCTTTCCATATGAGTGCTGATCTTCAGTGTCCTACAGGACATTGAGATGTCTCTTTTTTGAAGAACTTTTCCAGAAGTAAATAATTTCATTTACTGGACTGATGTGAGACCATCACACACAAATTACAGACATGGCACCAGGCAGTGGAGGGCTCCTCAAACAAGATATTGGCAACAACAGCAGGGAGAGGAAAATTTTTTCAGAAACTTAAAAGGCTTTAATTCAGTATATCTCCTCATTATAAAAGTAATAGAAATTTAAAGGGTTATTGAGTTCGTCACTGGACCATGACAAATAAACATACAACATTTTTTTCACCAATATATGTTCTCTCTGGTAGATATTTTTTTTTCACCCTTAATTTAATTATTAAAATGCTTTGTCATGTAGATAATGCAAAAGACAATTGGAAAGTCCAAATATATACTATGGATCAACTCAGCTTGACAATGAGATCTAGAAGAAAACAGTCTAAAAAATTCCTCTTCCTTTTTTCTGATTTTCTTGTTTATTCAGGATTCTTAGTCTGGTTCCCAAAGAGAGTACAATCTGGAATGAGATGATGCTACAGAAAGACTTGGAATCATAACTCTTTGGAGGGCACTGCAGGACTGGTATTTACACAAATCACCTCCAACCCAATGAATAATGTCATATTTTGAATAAACATAAGATACTAAATTGTGAGGTTGAGGATTGAGAGGGTGGAAGACAGAGTATATTTTAAATATTATCCCCTCCTCAAAGGTGCCAGAAGCTGCAGAAGGCTTGATATGGGGTATTTTACTGGCTGGTCCATCAAAAATTTAATGTAGGCTAAATTGTAGTGTCATGTATCACCCTGATTTTTTAAGATTTTCTAAAGCCTTCTGAGTTTACATTCTTGTAGCAAACTTTCTCACACACTTTCTGTAAATAACTTCTTGTTTTTGCATTCCTTCATAGAGGTGGAGAAATGTGATGCATTGGTAGTTTGTCCAGTGTCATTGGAGAGGTGGCACTTTCACCCTCCAATCCACTGTCACCTTTGGAAAACTATAAATGCTGTAATCAGAAAATATACTTCCCTTTTTTACCTTTACAATAGCAGCAGTGTGCGTCGTGCTTTTTCGTGTCCTATAGTGACAGTCATGTTTTTCAAAGTTGTGTTTGCATCGACTCTGTGATTCTTCCTACACACAACATAAAGAAAAGGAGGAAATTAAAATATTATCAATGCTATGAAGCTATAAAGCCATGAACATCATCTGTTAATAATTTCCTTATAAACTGTTTATACATATTAAGGTATAATATGTATAATTTTTCATTATATGGTATATGCTTAATTTGTTCTTTATTCTTTCTCCCCTCTTCTTCTGGAAAATTGTTCTAGGTCAGAAGTAGTTCATGAACTAAGGGATTTAGCAGTTATGGATTTAATGGAAAGACATTTTATTTGAAAGAATGGGAAATGTGGTTAACAGGAATTGTACTTGAATGCTGTTACAAGAATAAACTTCTCAGTTTGATGTCTGATAGTCCCTAGATCATAGATTACTAAACCCATATGAGTTGACATGGTCAAATTGTTTATTGCCTTGCAGACAGTGAACAGGGTGGTATTTGTTATTAGAACTTTTTTCTACAAGGAATGAAGCATCAAAAATAAAATAGTCTGAGCAAAATGGAAGAGCAGGGATGTGAAAAGCAATGAAAGAGAAAACAGAGTTCAATTTAACCTCTTTGTTATCATAAAATAAGATATTTAGGTCAGACAATACATCCTAATATTCACCAATGACAACATCCTTAAGTGAGAAAACTATGTTCTCTTCGAAAATGTATAAGGTACATTTGATTTGCTTAAAAAACAGTGGTTTGGGGATATAACATCAGAAGGCAGTTTCAGTGATTTAAGAGAAAAACAATATAAAAAATAGCTTTGATTTTTTGAAATCAATTTGAAAACTCAGAGTACAATCTTTTGTTGATTTGCTGAACATTTTCCAAGTTCAGTCCATTGAAAAGGTAGCCATTATTTGGGTCTCATATCCTAGTTCTGGTGCCTGGAACATAAGAAGGACATAGGCCTGCTGAAATGAGTCCAGAGAAGGCCATGAAAATGATCTGAAGGCTGGAACACCTCTCCTATGAAGACAGGCTGAGAGAGTTGAGGCCATTCAGCCTGGATAAGGGAAGGCTCTGGGGTTAGTTCATTGTGGCTTTTTCCATTGTGGCTTTTCCATTTTAGGTTTCTACCTAAACAGGAATACAAGAGAGCTGGAGGACTTTTTATGAGTGTATGTAGACAAGAGGGAGTAGGTTTAGTCTGAAAGAGGGGAGATAATAGGAGGAAAATCTCTCCTATGAGGATGGTGAGACACTGGAACAGGTTGGCCAGAGAAGCTGTGGATGCCCTATTCCTGGATGAGTTCAAGGCCAGGCTGGATGGGGCCCTCAGCAACCTGTCTAGTGAAAGCTGTTCCTGCTCATGGCAGTGGGTTGGAACTAGATGATCTTTATGCCTGGAATAAACTACAAGTTAATTTGTAACATCTTACAGGGTCTGAACTTGGCTCTGTAAGATGCAGTGTTTTGCAACATTTAGAGAGTTCACAACCATCAAACCATGAAATTAATTATGTATATGTCATCCAAGTAGAAGCTATGACTTTCTACAGACTTGGTAATAGATGAGTTAAAATATTTTTGTTCATTTCTTGAGTTTAATGTTGTTCATTTCTGTGGTAAAATTTTTACCAAATCCAAGAAAGTTATAAAGAAATTGATCTATTGCTCCTACCTTGTCTTTTCTCAGAAAAAAAATTCTGAGGTAAAATTTCTGTTACCTGAATCACTTTGTACATTAACCTTAACAATTGCCAAGTAACCATGTCAGGTGTTGCATCCTGGAGTTCGGGTTTAGATTAGGGTGTTGAAAAGTCCCCCTGAAATGTTAACAAAGAACAAAACAAACAAACAAAGCTACAATATGATTGCAGTTACAGTTGCCATTCCATGAATAAAAATTACTATTGCAAAACTGGATAATTGGAAAGCATACACATATACAATCAGACCTCACAATCAAGGTGTTTTTTTTTTTTTTATCATTAGTACTACTGTCTGTGCATTTCATAATGTAATTTAATTTTATGTAAAAAATTTCCTGAAAGGCAAAAAATGCATTTCAGCAGTGCCAATTCAGTTTTAAACCATGCATAAAAAACCAATAAAGAGCAAAATGCTAATAGATTGTAAATGGCCTATGACCTTTTCTAGCTATTTTTCAATATTTTTCAACAGTTAAGAAACAGTCACTGAAGTAAGTCAAGAGTCTCTTACTCTATTATTTACTTTAGAAAAATGAATGTTTATCAAATGGACTTGAATTGATAATAATATGATAGTTAATGCTTGAGAAGTCTCACAATCGCCAGTGTGAAGAACTGGATATTGTCTTTCTGGCATAATCACATGGAGAGTGGATTGTATTTACACCTTCCATGACCTTGAAAACAGTTTCCCATACCAATGTCAGAAACATTTTTTTTAATTCTGCTACTGCCAAGTGTATAAACTAGACAAGTAAAATGAAAAGGTATAGTAAACATACTGGTAGTAAATAGTTATGCTCCTTTTTCAGTTTTAGGATGAAAAATCCTCAAAATTATGAACTACAATTTAAATTGCAGATTTTGTAATACATATCATTAAGACAATTTAATTATGCTGAGTTCTTGTGCATTGTAAATTGGAATTTAAATGGCTAGTGGTTTTAAAATGTGTTTTTAAATATTCACTGAGATTCCCTGATCCTAACTTTCAAAGATGTTAGATTTGATCCACAAGCTGTTAAAGGCATATTAAATGCATAATTAAAAGCATATTAAATGCTTTCAGTAGATTTGACTTCTTTGTTCCACTGTATATTCCTGAATTTAGCAGAAGATATTTTTCTTTGTTTTCATGGCATTTTTCTCTTAAATGTCTTCTAGATCTGGATATTTTTGTCATTCTCTGGGTATTTTACTTATGTATTGGACATGTGCTAATTCACCTGTTATGAATTATAAAAATTTTCCTTGCATCTTAAAATCAATATTTATCTCTACTGTATTTATTAATCTGTTACTCAGCAGTTCTAGTGTCCTTCTCTAAAGAAGATCAAGGAAGTCTTTATTTTCCTTCTGTCCATATCTCAACCTTACTGTAATATGATACAGAATTCTAAAATGTTGCAACTATAGCTAGGAGAAGGTACAAGCTTTATGTGAATATAAAAAAAATATTGCTTCCTGATGGAGTGAGCAAGAAGGCTCCATAGGTTTTTCCCATGGGGCTTATGGGCAGCTATGAAATTCTTAAGCCCTACAAGGTTGTCTACTTCATCTTTGGATTACACTGGTCTATTTTTCAACTGAATTTTTTATTTCAACTGTTTACATTGCAGTCATAACAGATTGCCTCATCTATATGTAATTATATCCATATAGCCCATATTTTTATTTTATTTAGACTCTCAACACTGTTAAATTGTAGAAAGGCTCCATGGTATTTAAAAATTGAATACATTACCATATTGCTAAAGAAGCATTCTTGATTTGAAATGGGGATTGAATTTACTGTGTGTTTAAGATTTGTTAGTTTTGGACAAGAACATAAAGCAGGTCAGTATTTCTAAATTATATCACCATTTAGTGGAAAACAAGCCCTTTGAGAAATAACAATCTACTTCACAATCATGTTACAGCTATAGTTACAGTTTATGATAATTTTTTAATACAGTCTGGTTTGGGCTGCTCAAGCATTTTATTTTGCTTGATCTGAATGTTATCTTTGACACTGTTGATTATAACACTCTGCTTTATCATTTATGAAATTATGTAGAATAATCTGACAGTGTTTTAAGATGGTGTCATTCTTATTTAATAAAACACATGTCCATCTGTGTCATTACATATTAGATTTTTTCTGTACTACTTTGTCAGTTCCTTCAGTTTTTACACAAATTCATTTTTACTTAGTAAATGATAAAGTATTTTCTTTAGGTAACTCTATTCATCATTTGGGTAATTCTTCCTTCATGTAAGGTAGTAAAGAAGTGGGATAATGACTTTGTACAGCTGTATAGAAAACTACTAAACACTGGAAAGAACATATTTGCAGTTTAAAGATGTATACAAACACAGAGGAACATGTGTGCATGTCCTGGGGCACTGGTAAAAATATTCTTTAGATGAAGTTAATCAGGAAAATATTATTAATATAGGATATATCACAGGACAATATTATGAATCTGGGATTTGTCCCAGCTGCAAGAGACTTTATCAGGAGAAATTAGGAGAATTTCCACAATTCTAAACCTATATGTATATGATACTTCTGAATATTTTTCATTACAAATACAATCTTTATTGATAAATAAAATTAACTGCACATGGGACTGTATAGGGCAATCAAGTTTCACTTACATTATCACAGTGTTTATTAATTTACAGAAAAATCTGCATGCATGCCTTCAATTTGGTTTACATAAAGTACAGTGATTTCACTTCAAGAATTGAATTGTGACTTGGAGGTAACACACTGTTTTTCACTGGTCCTCTTGAACAATAAAATATTTAGGACACTCCAGACATTTATTTTCACATGGCAGTCTTTTTTTACTCTGTGAAACTGACAAAAATGCTGTTGTGCTCAGTGACATCTTAGGAAATGCCTTTGCCTTCTTCAAGTTTCTAAACTGTGGTAGACCACTCAAACAGAACATGAGGTTGAGCCGAGATGTATATGATAACCAAAATAACTCCAAGTTCCTTTGACCCTATGTCTTAGGTCTACCCCAGAAACTTTGCCTTGTACAACATTGTCAGTTATAGACATTTGGAATTTTTTTATGATACTGTTTAGACCATTCAAGGGTCTAAAGTAGACACAGCAATTCTGAACAAAGTCTCTCTTTCTCACATAGCTTATTTTCTGTGGGAACGTGGTATCTGCTACATCCAAAGAAACATATTTTTATCAGTAAAAGCTGCATCTCCTTTTAGAGCTTTTGCTGAAATAGATGTGTTAGCAATCCCCCTCTAGCTTAGACTAGCCCTTAGCAGTATAAAGCAATTAAAGATAATCCTGGCATGGCTTGAAAAAGGATAATGTTTTCTGCAGCTCTTTTGTTCATGATTTTCAGGTGTGTGCTTTTCTCTACTGCCCCTGCAGATCGTGTAATATAGATTGCATACTGATAATGCAGGCTGTTATCTGTAGGTGTTCCTAAATAATGAATAGCCCACTGTAACAGCTTTTCTTACAAATAACTAGCAAAATCTGGCTTCAGTCTGTTTTTTGAACAAAATAATTTATAACACTTCTAAAATAGAAGCCTACCTCTAGGTTTTGAAATCCATTCTTGGGCACCTAAGGGCGTCTTTCAAGTTCCATTCATTTCAACTTTTAAATTATATTTAGTCCAAAAATTGAGATATTTCTTTAGACTACACTGTGCCTGGACAAGCACAAACTCTTGTCCTGAAGTGTATTGGATTTGTTTGGCCTGTTTTTAATTAGCGGGACATCAACAGAGATGGCTTCTATTAGAAGCAGCTGGAACATTCCACCATGTTGGGCAGAGCCAATCCCTGATGGCTCTGAAGATGGACATGCTGCTGGCCAAAACTGGGCCATTTAAATGTTGGTAATGCCTCTGTGATAATGGATTTAAGAAGAACTCAAAACAAAGGTAGTGACACAGTTTTAATTCCAGCCAGAGAAGAGGAGGAGGTGAGAACACATGAGCAGAACAACATGGCAACACCAAGGTCAGTAGAGAAGGAGGGGAGGAGGTGCTCCAGGCACTGGAGCCGAGATTCCTCTGCAGACCATGGTGAAGCAGATGTGCCCCTGCAGCCCATGGGGATCCATGGGGAATGCAGAGATCCACCCACAGCCTATGGGGGAGGTGCCCATGCCAGATGCCTGGAGGAGGTCGTGGTCCAGTGAGAGTCCTGGAGCAGCCTATCCATGGAGGACTGCACCCCATGGAAGAGTGACTCACACTGCAGCAGTTTTGGGAGACTGTTGTCCATAGGATGGACTCACATTGTGGCAGTTCGCAGGAAACTCTTTTTCTCATGTTGGAGAAGTTTGTGGAGATCTGTCTCTTCTGGGAGGGACCCAATGCTGCAGCAGAGGATCAACTCTCCCTGAGCAGCAGAAGCTATGGATGGTGCACTGAACATCATTTGTGCTGCTGGGGTAGGCAGTAGAGCTGGGAAGGAGGGAGGGATGGGGAGAAGGTGTTTTTAAGGGTTTATGTTAGTTCTCATTATCCTGCTCTGATTTTGCAATTAATAAATCCATTTCAAATGTCTACGTTGAGCCTGTTTTGCTCTTGATGGTATTTGATGAGCAAACTCTCCCAGTCCTTACCTCAACCCATGAACCCTTCATTAAATTTTTTCTCCTCTGTCCAGCTGCGGAGCAGAGTCAGTGGGTGACTGCAGCGTTAGCTTTCGTTCTCCCCAGCTGCACACAGCTCTTGGGAGCCCGGCTGTGGCGTAGCTTCCACGTGCTGCCGGGGTTTCCTGCCACAGGTTCCTGGACATGGCTCCGTGTCTCGTGGGCTGACCAGCCACTGTTACCATGTGCTAGGGATCCAGCAAAGAAGTAAGGAATTTGTCCATTTACTCCGTGCTTGGCAGGAACTGTTTACTGGTCACGTGGCACGGTTTGATGGAAAGACGCAGCCGCTCCCGGCACTCGCATGGGAGAAAATGGCGCCTGGGTGCTGGCAGGACAGGATTTTATGGAGGGGCAGGGCGAGAGGATCCACGGCCTCCCGTCCAAAAGGGCCGGCTGCCATGGCGGTGACGCCAGCGACAGCGACCAACCAGAGAACCCCACAGGGGCGGGCACCGAGCCGCGGGCTGAGCGGGATCGTGTGGCTTGGGGTGGCCAGCACGGGGTTTCCCGGGGCCGGACGGGGGGGTGGTTACAGGAGCGGCAGAGGGGGAAGATCCGGCAGCGGGCAGCGTGGGGCCAGAAACCGCGGGGGGGGGGGGGGGGGGGGGAATGACATGGGGGAAGCGCGGGGGTACACAGGACTCGGCTAGCTAACACAAATAAGAACCCCTAAAACCCAATCCCAGGATGCAACAGGTGACTTTGGTGGGTGCCTGACATCTGACCTAAGTCAACCCATGACATGAAGCTACAAGGACCCTTATACAATATTTCAGTCCCCAGGGAAACAAATCTAGGCATGGCATTCTCTAAATATTCCTACCTTACATATCCATATGTGAGAGGAACACAAATGCTAGATGATAGGTCATACAGAAACATGTTTTATTCTCTCTGGAGTGTAAATTTATGCCTCCATCACGTTTTGTTTTACCACATCCTCTGGGAATTATTATGGAATTACTATGGAACATATTTGTGATGTGCAGGGTTAGTGAAGGTTCTGGGTTTCTTCTTAGATTGAGGTTGCTTTAGCTACTTTCTCAGCAGAAGCTCCCTTGTTATTACTGGCCATGACTCTGTACATAGGAAGAGAAATCTCAAAACAGGGGGGAACACAATGTGTTTAGTAACAATTTTACCCCCTAATCCACTGCCCTGTTCTTTGTTCCATCAATGTGACTCATAGGGTTTTTCTCAGCAAAGACTAATTGCTGAAAAATCTGTAGTCATTCTGCTCTGTCCTTTATTCTAAACTAAAGCTGTAACTTTTTGTAGTCCTTGGTGCTTAATTGATCCACATTTAACAGATTTTCCTTATAGAAATTATTCTTGCATTGACTCAGATACTGTGAATAATTCAAGATAAGTGAGACGAGCAGATTCTAAATGATAATTTGCACAATTGGAAACTGATGATCAGAATTTCTTCAAGCTCTAATCTACCATCAGATTGAGCCAATTAAGTACACCAGTGATTATGGCATCACTATTTTCATTTGTTTGTCTGTCTTTCTACAACCATGATTTCATAGGAACATAAAGAAGGACATAATGTCCTTTTTTTTTGGTCACAGTCTTGCCTCTGTCTACCCAAAGAATTATTTCAATACATCATTAGTCATCTTGGAATTAATTTAAAAGTTCTTCCTGGATGATCATAAGGGATTTCAGCACACTTAATTTACTGATTCTTTTCTCTGTTATTCTCATCGGGCTAAAACACATGCAAAGAAAACACTGCAAATTATACTCTTTTTCATTCCCTATTAAAAATAGTTTTAACACAAGAACAAGTGTCTCAGAGTCAACTTACAGTATTTATATAGTAAGAAGAAAGGAAATCAAATAACATAAATTAAGTAAAAAGTGAAATATCAGAGAAAAAATCAGAATGTCAGCATTTTTATTACCTATTCATATCTCCTTATTTTTAGAGGTTTTATTCCATGTTAAAAACTAAGTAAAGACTAAAACCTGGCATATGAAATATGACATTTCAGTCTATAAATAATTTTATCTCATATATATTGCCAATAGTTAATTTGTAGCATTTTGATAATATTATATGATTGAATGAAAGGTGGCATTACAAGCTGGAATAATTTCAAGAATTTAGATAAATGTTAGCATAAAAAGTATCTGTGAGAGTTATATCACATCTTTAAATTCAGGTTTTCTTGATAAGTTTTGGGGTTTATGTTTGGAACTCCGGTATCATTTTTTTCTATCATTATAGTATCACTTAGTATTATAGTTATTGTATGTTAGCTTTAGACTGTGCTTATTGTGCTTTACAGTCAAATTGTCCTCACAGTTAATGATTTATATGTGTACATATATGTACGTAGTATATGATGCTTGACAATATGGTCTCATTTGAATTCCATTTTCTTTCCAATAGTCTTGTATTTGAGTGCTGTATTGCTGAAGAGAACCCAGGATATTAGAAAACCTTCTGGTGTGTTATGAACAGTGCCATCACATCTCACAACATGAGCATGATACTTAGACAAGTGGTTTGCACCTTCTCACAGTAGCACTTCTGTACCATATGTTTTTACAGCACAAAAACAGATAATTTGTCATACTTTGTGATCCCACATGACAATCACAACTGCATGCCTTAGCTGTGATCTGTCAAACCATTATGCCTGTCACATAGGGGTCAGAAGAAGGAGGAATACTTTGCTACTATGACTCAGCCAGAGGAAAGAAGGAAAGTGGTTAATGCAACATCTCAAAGGAGCTCCACCACAGGGTAACATTACCCATCTCCAAGCGAGTGCTATGCACTCCTTCACCACTTGAATGTCTTGAAGAAAAATTTCAGTGGCCACTGAAACATATTTTATTTCTGTGCAATCCCTTAAAGTAAAATGCTCGTGGAGATGAACTACAGGGCTTTGAATGGAGTTTCAAATTTTCATTGTTGAAACACCACAAAAACTTCCATCTATTGATCCTTTGGCTAAAGCTGAAATACAAACAAGGAATTTAGCTTTCTACAGAATATTGAAAGTACAGTTTGCAGTGCAGATTAGTATATGATTGCTAGCATAGCTACGCATCCATTGTTCACATTCCTTGGACTGTGGCAATCAAATATTTCTGTTAAACATGGCAGACAGAATTCACAGAGAAGGAGATAAACACAGGAAATTTCTTTCTACCCACCCAAAGAAGCAATATACATAATCCTGAGATGTCTGATTATATTCTTAGTTTTTTTCTTCATCATTTAGCATGTCCTACCTTTACCTTTTCCCTCCGATTTTCCTTTATGATAAATGTTATTTCCTTGGCTCCAAAGTTTTCCTTTGAAAGGTCTGAAATACTCTGAACCCACTAGGTAATTACATTAAAGTATTAGTTGATTCACTTTTATTGTTCTGTTCCTTAAAGTATACATATATAAAAAAATTAAAACAAAAAACCAAAAATTCCTCAAAAAATCCCCAAAACAACAACAACAACAACAAAAAAACCCAAACCTCAAACAAACAAAAAAACTCAAACAAAGAAACAAACAAAAAAGGACAATTCAGACATAGCTTTAAAAAGTCCATGTCTCTAAAGGACACCTGGAACTCATTTCTCAGTGAATGGCAAACTGCTGCTATATATGCCTCAATATAGGACAGTATAGTGAGTGACAAATTCTTTGCTGAATGAGTATGTTCCTGACCATTCAAAAGTGTTGGGTGAATTCTAAATAATTCAAAGCCCTAAATTCAAAGCTAAAGCATGAGTATTTAAACTGCTGAGTTTGGTAACTCTGCAAAGCTTTTTTCAGAAGAATTTAGGTGATTAAAAAAATTACTATTTATACTACAAATAATCCAAGCAATTTAGTCAAAATAATGTATAGATGTTATGATATTTCCCAGTAAATGTCTAGAACACAGACAGACATTTTAAAGAATAAGAAGTGGAAAGCAAAAGGAGCTTTACAGATCTAGACAGACCTAGTGTCTCTACTGTTATCAAATATAACTCATCCTCAATGATCCTGTCCTGATTGAAGGACAGTTAAAAATTGAAAGTCACCAGAATGCCTAAGATATGCAACTTCTGTCATTTTCTAGTCTGCACAAATAAAAATAAATCTTCAGTGTTCTTCTGAGTCCTGCTGGTAACACTTCTGGAAATTCTTCCTACATACTTGTAATTATTGACCTGTCCCTCAGGTATTCATATTTTCTGAACCATAGCCATCACAATAATCCTGTAAATAAGTACCTGTTTACCTTATAAATTCTATATTGCCACTTACTATGTGTTTGTACAGTGCCTGTCAGCATGATCACTTATTATTACTGTAATTTGTATAATATATTGATAGCAATTCTACGAATTAATATTTCCTGCAAAGGGAAATAAAATTGATAGCACACACCAAGCCTGACAGAGTTCAAGAAGCATTAGGACCCTACTCTTAGTCACTCCTGGGGGTGGTGCTGTGCAGAGCCAAGAGCTGGACACCATAAATCTTGTGAGTCCCTTCCAACTCAATATACTCAGTCACTCTGTGGTTCTGTGAAGTAAAGACATGGGAAATTTTCTTACAAAAATTAACTACAATATAATATCCAGATATCTCAAGTGACAGAATCCTTCACAAAGACCTTTCCTCTCTCTCCTTCACATATGGAAACACACAGTATAAATAAATCCTTATTGCATCAAGGAAAGGTAATTATAACTTCAGTGGCATCAACAAAATTTGAGATTGATACACCTACATGCATTCAGTTTGTGATGTATTAGCCATTTAAGAGAAAAGTATGAGATAGGTCACAATTAAGGTTGTGACTGCTTTATTTCTTCTAACTTGCCCTTTGATTTTAGGCTATCAAATGATTAATTTGACTAGGTGCAAACCATTAACTCCTAAATTGTTGTCATTGGGTTTTTTAGGCACTGATGTTGGACCTAAGATTAGATTCAAGGATCTGAGAGACCCACAGTCAAACCTTGATATAATAATTTAGGGAGCCTTCTAAGGCAGGGAAGGAAATACCTAATTGATGTCACCTTTCAATAAGACTGAGGTGCCTAGAACATCAAGACAAAAATGCAAAATTTCCAATTAATTTCCACTACTTATGCTTATACCATTAAAATTTATATAACTGATACATATGTCAATAACTGAATTTTTTCAAAATGAAAGCATAAATATTTCCAGAGAACTTGAAGGAAATAGCTGTTGATCTATTTTGTACTGTTGCCAGCTGTTAACTATTCAAGTCTTTAATATGTATTAAATTCCCACCTCAAATTCAATTCTATGTACACTAAATCCATGCATGAAAACAACCATGTCTTTCATGGACAAACATGCAGTAGCCTGACCTGTTTTTCTTAATATATGTTTTCTTTTCATTCTCACATCTTATTTCAGCTTTGCCTGTATTTTCTTACTTGTCACATATAGTCCTAACTTATACATTCCCTGAGTTTTCCATACATTCCTTTTCCCAACTGATTTCATATCTGCCATTATTTACTTTCACAATTGCACAGCCACACCCCTATCCTTCATCTCACATCAACTTTTTTCCTCAATATTTTTTGACACCATTATCACGCTTCACTGCTTCTCTTGCTCACATTCCAGCCTAACATCTTTAGCACTTTAGTTTTATTTCCTCACATTCCCAGACTCTAGGTCTTTACATGATTTTACTTATTCATTTTTTGCTTTTACTACGTGCTAAGTTCTATTCAGGCAAGAAACATAGTATAATCATGTATGTTGGCAGGTTATTTCTGTCAGTCATCCTAGGCAGGTGGGGTAAAAATGCTATTTTGCATTAGTTTGCTTCCACCTGCAAAGACAATATGTTCATGGTGTAATGAAAGAAACACAGCATCATAGAAATTATGTTGGAAACAAATTTCTAAATGCTAGAGAATAGATTTCCTCCCTGAGGTATTCTTTGAGAAATTTCATTCATACAGACAAAATGATGGAGACCGTAACTGCTTAAAAGTTTCTCTCCAAAGATATCTGGTGTTTTACTATAATTAGTTTCAAAAATAATTAGATTGAGTTAAAGTAACCCCAAGACTGCTTTTTACTGTACTCCAGAAAAATGAGAAAGATTCTTAGGCAGAAAAAAATATACTTACCTTATTATATATTAAGATTGCTGTCTTACGTAAGACAATCAAAGTGAATTGAATCAAGGAGAAAGTTTACAGTTTAAAAAATGTTACCTGTTTAATATTCTAGGATAATATTTTAATAATGAAAGTGTTCTTAATAAAAATAATTAATTAATTGATTTTTAGCTCTCTTTTAAATATTGTTATAAATTAGGGACTTTGCAAATCGAGGCATTTTTGAAAACAAATTTTTTTTTTGCAACTTGTCTTTCTGTAAATCTCCTTATGTTTTATAAGCACTTCATGACTTAAGACCGTAGGGAAAATTTCAGTTATTTGAGGCCATTTCCAGACTGGAAATTTCAAAAAATATATGATTTCCCTTCAGACGTATTTAAAATTAATCCCTTTCAGACTACAGCAGTGGATTTAAATTGAGCTAGAATTAGTACTCCTGACAAGAGAAGAAACACTATAAAGCTTTGTCTTTTGATCTTTAAAATAATAGTTAATTTCAACTTAAGCAGATGCTTTAAGCAAGACTGGAATTCGGGGATACTGATTGTTCTGAAAAACAGGAGATTGTATTCGACTTAAGCTTATTTGCCATAAAGTTTGCTTTGTTGCTTGTCAATCTAGCTAAACAAAGCTGTGTGAACAAGCTGGGTCTCTATCAGACTGCCTCTATTTCTCAGGTTCTGAACCACTGAGTTTGTCAGTTACTTACTTGCAGTGGGACTGGAAACTGCCATGGGGCTTTTACTGTCAATCTCTTAAATGTATTAAAGGAATGTTTGAAAATTGTTGAACATGTCTTATTTTTACTTATTAGCTTTCACACATACACAGAGAATTTTCTTTCTGATATGACTGTTTCTATTTTCTTATGCCTTTTGGAAGTTACCAGTAAAAAGAGGCTCAGTTAATTCCTGGTATGGAAGTTTGCATAGGAGCAGCCCTGAGAGCTGCTGCTTTCATGACAGCTAATGGCTTGTCTAAAATTGTTATGAATTTCTAGAAAGGAAGAATTTAATGTTTGAAAATTAGAACAGATTTTTTTTTTTCCATTTATAACATGTGTTTAAAAATAGTAACTGCTTTATTTTATCACATACAGGTCATTTGAGTATATTTTTCTAGATCTCATATTTGGAAGTCATATCTTCCTCATGAGATTTACCATTGGTAACAGAGATGACGTATTTGATTCTTCATCTGAAGTATCAAAAAAATTTTTGCAAATGCAGGTGTAACTTTGGATACACACCTTTCTTTTTTTTAGAAAAGGATCTATATAGTTACCATCACTTTATCTTGCTGGTGACAATCACAGTTTATATACAGTAAAGGACACAGATCTTTAATTCCTACTATACAGTGGCAATGCGTTATTTTTCTCAGCCCCGGTCAGCTCCCCACCGACACCAGCTTGGGTGTCTCGGCTTCTGGTCAGGGCCAGCGCTTGTTGTGATTTACGGGCACTTCTGCTGCCACGCTCCAGGGTGGGCTGGCCACGCTTTGCCATTGGGAGGAAATGAAGGGGCAGGGAAAACGTCCAAATCCGTCCACATGGTGGCTGGAGGCTTTATTGGCCATGGGAGCCGCAATGGAGAAGCCACAGACCACTCCCAACCTTGCGTGGATGAAAATGGTGCCGGGGCTGGGGAGCTGCGGAATGATATAGGGGGAGGGGTAGGGGAGGGCAAAGGTTCTCCCACCCAATGAGGGCAGACACCGTGGCGATGACGTGACCACAGTGACCAATGGGAACACAGAAGGGGTGGACACTGGGCTTCAGGGCGACTGGGACTGCGGGGATGGGGTGACGGACACAGAATCCTCAGGAGTGGGCAGGGAGTGGTTACAAGAGTGGCAGGGGGAAGCTCCAATGGCAGGCAGCCTGGAGCTAACCACCGTGGGGGGGGAGAACATGGGGGATGCATGAGGATACACAGAACCAGCTAACTAACAAAGATCAGAATCCCTAATCTGAACCCAAACCCGGGATGCAACAGTATACCACTCATTTTGCATCTTTTCCCCTTCCTGTGCCATGTAGTATCTTATCTGTTTAGTAGGCAATTTTATAAAATTACATGTTTTCTATCGTATGCTATTAGAAGCCAGGACCAGGTGGCCTCCTATCTTGTTTCATGTCTAGATTCCACTGTAAATAGTCAATAATGAGTAGTATTACAAAGATATAATAGCTAATGTCATAATTGTATGATTATGAATTCAACTACATAAACAGAAGCATAAAAGAGTATTTTAAATGTAAAAACAAATTCAATGTGTGAAGAAAATCTAGAAGAAGAAATTATGTTCAAATATTTTTTTATACTTTCATGCTCTACATATAAGAAAAGAAAAAGATTTTTTTTTTTTTTTTCCTAATTCACCTGAACACAGTATTACCTTTTGTTCTCCAGTCTGGTCATATCAATTCCTCTGGATCTGGAAAGTTATCATAAAGAAATTGATATGAAAAACCTGATAAGGTATGGACTTGTGCAGTGAAAAATGAGCTCAAAACCAAAACTCATAGGCTATAAACTCATATTAAAAAAAAAAAATCTGCAAAATGTCTTCTCAATACTCTTATTCATATCTAGAACTTAATAGCACTCTGGAGAATGGACTGAATAATAGAAAAAAAAAATCAAAGGTAAAATATTGTGGGTTTCTGAAGACTTTCTGTATAAAACACAAAAGGATAATAGCTTCTGGTACCAATCTACATATGCATAGGCTGAAGAAGCAGAGCACAGTGCTCCCTGAGGAAATAAGTCAATGAAGAACTGACAGTCAGTAAAAGCTGAGTCAATCATCCCCTGTAAGGTGCATTCCTAATATTCAAAAAAGCTTAGGAAAAGCGTTTACTCCTTGAAAATTATGCAATTTAAGACTGCTGTAAGGGTCATAAAAAAATGCCCAAAACCAAGGGAAAACACAGAGCTCCAAATATGAATCACTGAATGGAGAAAATCTTGGAGCAAGGAAAAGAAACTTGATATCAAGGAAGAACTATTATCACAAGAATAGAATGATCTGAACAAATCCATAAAAATCACTGTCATTTTGCAAGAAGATTCTACCATGACTCTCAGGTTTCAGTGTACTACATAAAATCTTTTACAAGCAATAGTGAAGGCTAATGCTGCTACTGAAAATTATTTTTAATGAGTCCTGAAATGTTAGTTTAGGTCAGTTTCTCATATTATTCATTAACTGCAGTAAAACAGACTGAAATTTAATTTGAATTCAGGGTTCATTAATGTTTCGTGTAGATACCAGTTCTTTAACAAGCTGGTGAGTTATAGAGTACATGAGACTTTAAAAAAATGCTATTTTGTGGCATATTTCCAAAACTGCATTAAAACTTACTGCTACTTAGCTCATTTCTCAGGTTACTGAACTTGTAAAATGATAGAAAAAATTCTTTATGAAAAACCAAACACAAAATCATATCCAGTTGTCTGGCAATAAACCATTTTTATGTTTATTATAATTAGCCAAAATCAATATATTAACTATGAGCATAGTCATCTCACTTCACTTTCCTCTGACTGAAATTTAAATTAAGACTGTTGTTTTATTTGTCTTTCAAACTGCATATCAAATTAAGATGTCCAAAAAATGGAAAAATTGATCCTATTAAAAACCAAAAACCCATCAGAATATCCTGTATTCTTACCAACAAGCAAGGAAATAAGGTGAGACCAAATAGTAAATTTCAATAAAGTATTTCAATCCCAAAAATGTTTTGCAGAAATAAAAAAAAAAACTTGAAGGTAGACATTAAGACCCTTTAGAAAAAAAAAAAAAATAAAAAAAAATGTTAAACTTTTTAAAGACAATGCTGTGTATTTGTGTATTTTCGGTCATCTTATATAACCCTGGAGACAGAAAGAAAAAAATAGCTTCCTTTTTTTCCCCTGTGTCATTACATCTGATGTTACAAGTCTACAAAAAGTTCAAGGTGCTGATGGATTAAAAGGGCATTGAAAGGGCAGTTAAGCCAGTTAGAGCAGATAAACACTTTGCCATGGAGATAAATTATTTTTCTTTTTTCCTCCCTTTTTTTTCTCTTTTTTCTCCCCTTTTTATTTTTCCCTGTTAATCCCAACAACTGATAATGCAGACAAACACTAAGGGCTCAATGCAGTTGTCTAAACATCTGCATCTGGTACTTGAGGGTTCTTGGGTCAGTCACAAGAGTCTGAGAGGTAGGAACCAGCATTTTGTGTGGGCCCAGCCTTTCCACAGAGGGAGACCAGGACAGACTGGCAGGGATGAGGCACGGACGTTTCTGTTCAGGCAACTGACAGTGTCAACATATACCTGTTCCTCTCTGGTGATAAAGTTACTGTGACAAGCTTTACCACAGAACTTCAGGTGGAGTTATGGTTTACTGATCATCTGTCATGAGCCCAAGTTTTATTTTTTCATTGGTTTACTCTGAGATTTGTTGAGAAGATCATTTTAGGGAATCTTGCTTTTGACACAAGTAGATCAATGATATATCATCAAAACTGTAATATTTTTTTCTATTCTGCTGAAATGTCAGGTGAACTAGACAGTCTAAAATAAAGTAACTTGGACCCAGGGTATTAGTTATTGACCATCTTTGGACAAAATCAAACACCTCTTCTTAATTCTTTTCTGTTCAGCAATGAAAAATGGGATCAAAAGCTGGAGTACAATAAAAGCACCAGAGAAAGTATTCTAATGTTGAAAACTACTCTGACTGAAGCATATTATCTATTTAGACTGTTTTGGAATAAAATTACATTTGTTTAAAATAATCTAACTTTTTATTAAAATAGACACCAGCATTAAGAAGAAACATATTTCCTCCTTACTTATTCTTGTTCAGTCATTTGATACAATTCTTTCTGAATAGCAGAATCTATAAACAAAGTATGCAGAAATATTCTTATTTAAACTAAGATACTTAAATCCAGTTGAGCAAAAACTGATGTATGTACTAAAATGCAGTTTTAAAAACTAAACATTTTTGGCAAGTTTTGTTTCAGAACTCCAAAAATACAGTAGAAAATTAATATAAAGGTAGATAAGTCTGCTTGTCTAAAATAAATTCTGAAAAGTCCTAATGCCATGAAAATATGCAATGGATAAATTATATAATCCCCCTCCTCCCAAAAAGATAAAATAAGAAATGTAGTAATGTCCATAACTTAGTCATATTCTGTTAAAATACAAACCTGGTTGCAGAGAAAATGAGAAAGGGCAAATACTGGCAATCCAATGGCCTTTTCTAATATAGTATACCTATGCTCAGATTATAGCTTGGCCTCAAAGGTGCAATTGTAGGTGTTTCAAATATTTAATTCATCATTCATTAGGATTTGTTGATTTTTTTTTTTTTTTAAGATAAGTTCTGTAGGATTTTAAATGAAAAATATCATGCGAAGCTTGGAGGAAATATGCATTGGCAGCATTTTGTTCAATTTCCTTGGCAATGCATTTTCCATCTCAGTAGCATGAGAAAATGACATGAGAAGACATTTTTAATAAACTTTTGTCTTGCAGTCACTTGCTCAGTTATAATCACTAAGGATTTTCATTAATTATATTTTCATTTTATATTATGTGAGTTTCTAAATATATTTCAGGGAAAAAAGAAAGATGTCCTTGACACTATTCACACTAATTCTCAAGTTAGTGACCACTTCAAAATAACATCATGCAGTTGCTATTAAAATGTAGTTCAGAGTTTCAATAGACTGCTTGTGCCTGACAACTAATTTTTTTGTTGCTCCCTTGGGTAGTTGCTAGAAACAGTCTTCAATGTGGATTCATCCTGTGACTGAAGCACAGAAAGGAAAAGCTGAAAAATGAGCAATGGGAACAGCTTGCTGATGAAGTTGAATGAGGAGCTAGTAATGATATTGATGACATTACTAATTACTTAGCAGGCAGAATTCAAAATGAGAATTCATTTGTCATCATGATATCATCAATCAGCTTTCTATTGCCTTGGGTAATAGGTTTGTGCTTGCTTGGTGCAAGATAAACTTCGCTTTATAACTAATTTTTGTTTGTGCATATGTACCTAATTTTTATGTTTTAACGTTTTACTTTTCCCTGTATTGCATTGTGGTTTTGTAAGTGTCCTATTTCAAAGGTTGTGTATTTTACATTTAAGTCAGAAAATTAAAGACAGCACAATCTCTTCCCCTCAAAACAAGCAAATTTTCAACAGGTTTTTGTATAAGGATTATAACCTAAAGTAACATCCATCCCTGATGCAAAAGGAAGCCTATTAAAATTTTACACTTAAAAAAATTCAGATTCCTAGATATTTTAAGAAAAAAATTACATTAAAGATATGTAAATTCCCCTAATTTGGGGACAGAAGATCAAAAGTCATAGTTCTGGAGTCCTTGAGTTAAAAAAAAAAAAAAAAAAATCTGGGTATGGATTTAGGCTTTTCAAACAATCCAATAGTCTGAATCCTTCAGCCTGTGAATCAGTATCACAGTCCCAAGAGCCTGGAAGCTATACTATCTCCTCCAAACAGCTGAGATTCCTGGCTGAGTCACCCTGTTGGAAAGGGTGCTGGCCAGACTTTACTGACTGTGCACTCTAAGACTTTCCTCTCTCCTGTCCAATTTGGCATTTCTGTCTTTTTCATCTTCTTTCTAGATCCTTGAATTCTTGCCTTGTCTTTCACAGGGACACTTTCCACTTTTGTGGGCATACACTATGATCATTAGTGTTTTGCTGTGAAGTAAGTAAAGAGAATATTTGTTTGCTCACAAGGGAACTGCTAATTGAGCCCCTGGAAGCCACCGAAGCTGTCAATGACTTGCCCTACTAGCCCTGTGTCATGGTGGTAGGAATTAACATGAGGGTCCCAAATGAAAATGTGGTCACCTCGGGGATCTGCTGGCCAGCTGTATTTGGTCAAGGAAGTAGTGATCTGAATCAGCAAGTATATTGTCTTTTAATATGCTTATGGTACTATAGCTTAGTAATATATGCGTAAGCTTAGAAGTACCTTCTAACTCATTAAGCAACCTAATGGATCATCTGACAGTTGGAAAGGTTTTCTGTGTGATTGAATATTAAAGTGAATGTGTTAATTTGAGCCTATATTATTATGCCATCCTATTTGCACTGTTTTCTATCTTTTTGATTAATGCCTAGATTGTGACTAACACATAGAATGAATGAGGGATAATATGCATAAAATTGCAGTCTATAGATGTTCTTACCATTTTAGTTTGTGCATCTGCTGAAACAAAATAAGTAAAAATGGAGAAGGGGAAAAGTGATTCTTTTGGCTTTCAGTCTTATAAAAATCATAAGATTATGAAATATTGATTTTCTCTATCACTTCTACAATATATGAATGGAGTAGGTTTTATTTAGTTAAATATCACAATTGTGAAAAAATAATTTACATATATTTTAGTCAAAAACAGAGGAAAAATTCAGAATGTTCTAAGTACCTAGAAACATTTTCTGATTCTGAAGAATGAGGGTGTTCCAATTCAGTGAGTTTATAATTGTGGTTTGGATTACATGCAGGCCATTAATTTCTCCAGGACCCTTTGAAATACATTTGTAGCTTGTCATAACATCTCCACAGAACTGATTTTCATTTGCTTTATCTAGATTGATTTACATTAAGTGGCCTTTCACAGAAGCTGAATACTTTTTTGCTTCTTCTGTTTACAAATATAGGTCATATTAAATAATCAAAAAAAAAAATATTACAAGAATTCAACAATTTAAAAACATGTAATGCCCCCTAAGTATACAGTCACTAGGATAATTTTATATGTATAGAACTTCTAAATAACACCACACTTCTACTGTACCAAATTCTTGTGAAAATGGAAGAGACTTAAGTGGATTTTCTGTTTTTCTAAAACAGGCTAACTTAAGATAGTTACCCTGAGTAGAGTTCAGAGTATCGTACTGTTTCTTCTCTGAAAATCTTAACTTCAGGAAACTCTAGAGAAAAGCAGGATGGCATCCTAAATCTCATCAGAATCATACATAGAAATATCATTCAAATAAATCTCCCAGAGGAAAGAGGTGCCTCTTAAAATGACAAAACGGATGACTGTTAATGAGAACTGCAGTTCTAGAAGACTGGTTTGAAGGTGCTTGAATATTGCATTACCAGCACACTGCCTTGCTCTATACAGTGGCAGTAGAACAGACGTTCAAATTTTGGCACTTTTTTCACCCCTGACTCTCCTGCATGTCTCTTTCCAACAACTGCTATGATAAGCTCTTTCAGAGAAAAGTAAAAACTCCTCCACAATGCATGTGAATCAACATTCTTGTGAGATATGACAACTTTTAATACAGACTTGTTTTTCTGAATAAGTGAACGGTAGTTTCCCTGTTTGTATGAGGGGAATGTGTCAATTAATTTGAAGGCAAGATAATATTTGCCATTTAGTGCAGCCAGCTTAACCTGATAATTAGTTTTAAATATAAATGTAGTTCAGAAAACTACTTTTTATTACTATTTGAACTTTTTTTTTTTTTTCTCCTGAAAATTACTTTTCACAAAAGCACTCAAAATCGGCTTCCCTAGGTATAATGGAAGATTTGGAGCAAGAAAAATTTCATCTCCATAGCTCAGGCTGCCAGCCTTGTCAGAGGCTCCTATTGACAGCAGTCTACTACTACAAAAAAAAAAAAAAAAAAAAAAAAAAAAAAAGCAGAAAGGGGCAATTCTAGGACTCTTTTTAGATTTCTTTTCTTTTTAATCTAGGACCTATCTTCAATCATGATATTGTGCTTGGAATAGCTTATCATTGTTAAATTTGTTCCTATTTTATAAGCAGAGATGACTGACTGCTCTTTGAAAATACTCATTTGCTTTTTTCTGTGTCATTATCTCTTCTTTTAGCTTTTGCTGAACACAAGACCTGGTACTCTAAAAAAGCTGTTGATTAATCTAATTCCATTTAATGAGATAAATACATAGCATGGAAAACAGAAGGAGAGGTCTTTGATCTTTTCAAGTTAGACTAAATGATAATGGAAATTTCTCACTATAGGTAAGAAGGTTGTTTCAGCCTCTTAAGTCGCTAATGCTGTCAGTTACTCAAAGGCATCTCTTAAGCTTTTAAGTTCAATTTAATTAAAATATATATTATAACAATTGACTTCCATTATTTCAGCACCAGAGAATCCTAGCATGCTGTCATTACCTTATGTAAATGGGTTTGTTTTATATAATGTGCAGCAATTATAGAGCGGTCCATTAAAAACATATCTTTCTGAATTAGTGATAGATGAAGTGGTAGAGGTTTTAAAAATATTCTAATTCAACTTTTCTACATTTGAGTTTTTTCCAGGTGGAAAGCTTATTCATTCTGGTTTTTTTTTTTTTTTTTTTTTTTTTTGGTTGGTTTTGTTTGGTTTCTTTTTTATTTTTTTAGGAAAACATATGAGAGCTATTAATGAAATAGTATCATTTATTTCCATAGCATTCTTTCCTCAAAAGCAGGAAGATTTCAAAATTAGGGTCAATATGAAAAAAACTCTGAAGCAAATATTTTGCCCTGAGAAATTATTGATAGACCTTAACACATTTTTAATTACTAAGTGTCATGCAATGGGCTAATTATAATGGATTTTTTCTTTTCTATTCTACATGGCAGATATTTATTTGGATTTAGCCTTCCTTGAATTTTTTTTTTCAAAAAAACTTCATTTTTATCTTCCTCACTTTCAACTTTGTGATTTTCTATAATTCCCATGGAAAATTTGGCAATAGGTTGTCTGTCAGTCTGCTCCTGCCATTGTTTATGGATGCAACTGCTGATCATTTTAATGTCATAATTTCTTCAGGGATATACAGATTCTTTGAAGAACACTTCTCCTAGGGGGAGAAGTGGGGATCCCCAATGGGGATCCACCATTTGCCAGGTTTGTAAGTTATTTGCCTAATTAACAATGTTCTTGTTTGGTTCTTTTACACTGCCTGACATAATGGAGTCCTTATTTTCTGAAAGTGTCGTACAGATTGGCAGTAACATTAAAAATAGTATGAAGATAATATTTTTGTGTCTGGATTTTTACTTTTTTTTATTCATAACCATTCTGACTTGAGATTCAGAGACTGTGCCATGGTACATATGATGGTACATATTCAGAAATGATGGTACATATTCACAAATAAATTATATTCATAATAAAATGTGTCTATTACACACTGTGCTTTCCTGCATATTAGTCTTGTGTAGGTACTGCTTTTTCAATGCATTTAACTGAAATACATTATATTGATTGATGAGTTTTAAAACTTATATTCAATAAGTTTTAAAAAATTATCTTCTTCAGTATTCAAATTAGTATAACTAAAAATGAGGGAGACACTGAAAATTTAAAAAAATGTTTCACGTTAAACTTATGTGTTCTATTTCCTCATATTTTTTCATTATTACACTGAAAGGTACTGCCTTTTGTACCTGGTTCAATGGTATTCTTGGCAAGAAAAAACAAAAGAAAACTTATTCAGTTACTTTTCTGAGTTTCACAGAATATTCTCACAAGTTCCTCACTTCAATGGTGAGTAGGGAGCTTGGTGAGAGAAGCACTTTCCAAAGTTTGATTAAATGAGTCCTTGATGTCAGGACTGATGACGATCCTTACATAATTAAGCATCTATAGAAACACAACAGAGAACACTATCTGAGCTAAGTTGAGGATAGTACCCAATCTGTGAGGTGAATTATCCTTAAGACGAGAATCTATTTTGTTTGTCCTCCATGCACTGTGTGTAAGGTTCATTTAAAAGACCTGCAGCTGCACAGCAGGAAAATACAGACTGCTTGCTTGCTTTGTCCTGACAGAGAGCCTCTGGAGGCAGGGGCAGGTTGCTCTTCAATTAGAAGTGACTAAGAAAGGCAGGAAAAGGGCAAGTAAAGGAGAGAGACAATCTTCTGGAGAATGGCTTGGGACAGGGAGATTGAGCCAGACACAAAGGGCAGCAAAGGCTGAAACACAAACAGGTATTTAAGAGTCTTCTGAGAATAGGAAATGGACAGTCTGCTACGTAATGTAAAAGAAAAAAACCCAAAACAACCAAAACCTTTTATTAGGGATCTGCTTGGGACTGTGTGGAACGTGAGGCATGTGTTTTGCAATCCCAAGCACTGCACATCACAACTACTTTTTAAACATTGCTGCTTTCTTGGGAATCAAGTAGCTGCAGTCTGCCAGACAACCCAGAAATCATTTCACATCAGCCAAACACTAAAGCACACAAAGGTCTGGATTGCTGCAGCCCAGAAGAGTACTGAAAATTGCTTATGCGAGTATAAAAACTGCGGGA
This sequence comes from Vidua macroura, assembly GCF_024509145.1. NCBI lineage: Eukaryota > Metazoa > Chordata > Aves > Passeriformes > Viduidae > Vidua > Vidua macroura. The sequence continues at coordinate 56,468,302 of NC_071575.1, forward strand.
ATTAATGGTAACACAGGGGCCAGGATTTTGCTTTCAAACTTCCAGTCCATTACATTTTATCAGCAGAACTGAGTTGTCTTTATTCTTTTTTTGTTTTAATGATGATGAATATATATTTAGAGAATAAAACCCCCTCTCTATTTTTAAAAAGCTTAATGTAAGGTGAAGATGAAGGAAGATTTACCTCAAAACTCTAGTGAAGCTAGAGAACTCTAGGCTCCAGCACAGAGAGAACTTGAATACCGCTTGTTGGAAACCAACCTAAATCAGGTTTCCCTTGTAACAATCTGTTTGCCAGTGGTTGGCACCCACAAACAATATCCACAGCTCACATATTTAGAATATTAAGAGACATAAATGAGTACTGGGATATCTTGAAGTAGAGTTGAGGATATTGCTGTGTCATTCCTATCAGCTCTAGGAATTTAATTAATTAATTTTTAAAATGTAATTAATTAATTAATTAATTAGTAATTATTTAACTAACAATTAAATCTGCTTAAATCTGCTTCTCTGTTTTAAAAAATCTTAGCAAGTACATTTAAAAACCTGTCTTCTACTATTCCATATTCATTTTGCTAAAATGGAATATAACCAGAGAATTTTCAAGTTGTTCCCAGAGCTCTTTGGTGGGAGCAATCTACTTCCCATTAGACCTAATAGTGAGTGTGTGCCTGTGCTGCAGTCCCACACTGGTGTCTCTCTTTCACTTTCCTACCTTCTTTTCTTTCTGTAGGCATTAAAGTATTTCTAGCTTCCTTACATGGCCCTTATGACTTTACTAGTCTCACCTATGACAAGCATATGATCTTTTGGTGAAATACCTTCTTTGATATGTGAGATAGGGCAAACAGGGCAATAAAGAGTGCAAAGTGACAGCTTTTCTTGTCCTGTTCTCAGCTTTTATTTCAAAGGGAATATAAATCACTCTTTCACACAGAGATAACAAAATCATTGATTATTTCAGCTCAGGCTGTCATCCAAAAGGCACAGCTACAATAACCTGGATCCCAGTGTATCTTAAGGATTTTGACTATTCTTGAATTTTAAAATATGCCACACTGTATAGATAGTTCCTGTAATCACCTATTTCTGGAAATCATTGTGCTTCCATCAGTTATAAAAATACTTAACTACTAAGTCAATTTAAACTCAAGTCACAAATTAAAGACTATGACTTGCTTAGTGGAACATACATGTCTACCAAAATAGCCAACATTTTCAGCCTATGAGCAAGTTATAAACAAGCTGAGAACAGCTCATAGGTGTGTCTCCCAAAGCATGCTCCTTTCACCACTGCCTGAGATGCAATGTTGCCCTCTTCCCCTCATGGTCAAGGGGAACGTGATCCATCCTTATCATTTTCAAACCTCTTCAGTTTATGGATCTAAAACTATTTCCTAAATAGATGAAGATCATGGATTAGAAAATTTTAAGCCTGATGGCACGCTTGGGTTCTTGTTCTTATCTTTCAATACTCAACAGTAGCCCAGTGTTACAATACTAGGAAATAAATGATCCTTGGTATCGGACCTCAGTGACCAACATGAAGTGCTACTTATTTCTGCCAACTAACATTTTTCCAAATAATATGTGGCCAGGATTTAGAGTCCTGTACGTACCAGGAACTATCCTTAACAAGCAGTTTGCATGTAGTGTCCTTGTTCTGGAGATAAGAGACTTTATTAACATCAACACATGCCCCTCTGTACCAGTTGGCCTCAGTAGTTAGAAATTTTCCCAGACATATTTAATCTACTTGCATGGGTTAAAAAATTGAAGGCCTTATATTGTAATCATTTATTGTAGTATAGCCAGCTGGTTGACTAATTTTTCCTTTCTTTTTCCTGATCATGGTTGTATGAGATAAAATTTTTAAATGTTTTAGTCTTTGATTTCTTACTGTGATAATTTTGATTTCTGTTTTCATTTCATTGTCATTTCAGTGAATTCAAAAGTTGAAAACATTGATCTATTCAGACCCATATATGTCATAACCTAATATGAGGAAATATGAGGCTTGTCAGAACATAAAATAAATAATTTTATTTTGAATATATGAATTGATAAATTTAAATATTTGTTAGACATCCATTTTAAGAAACAGTGAAAAATTATTCGCACATATTTTGCTCTCAAAAAGCAAGAGGCTTTTTAGAGAGAGCTGCATTAATTTTCCTCAGGCTTCATGAAAAAATCTTGCCCTGTTATACAGTAGCAACTATCAAGAATGTTCTAAATTTTGCTGGTTTGATTAAAGAGGGCATTTCTGAGCCTTTCTACAGCAAGAACTACAATTAGTTAGAAGAGCAGAACAAATGCTTTTTTCCAAGTGCAGCAAACCTATTTGAACTCTTCTTTAAATAGGAAAAAGTAAAAAGTATATTTCAATATTTGCTAACTTAAATGTTCCCTGCATATGAACCCCAACTCATTTCATCAGTAAGCAAAATGAACAGTAGTGCATATCTGATTAAAGAATGGTTAGGGTTCCCCCCCTCTCTTGGGATTTTATATCTTTTTAATATGTATGAAGAAGACCTATATTACCTACAGACCTGAAGTCTACTGAAGCAGTCAAAATATCTGATAACATTTCAGATTTCTAATTTAAAAACCTATGCTGATATAAATGATATATTTATTTTGTTTTCTCATTAAAAGAACAGCTCAGCTAGATGCTCCTGAATTACTTGTGGGATTACTTGTATTTATTTCAAAATATTTCTGAACCCCTTTGATGTCTAGCTAAATCTAGAGTACATCAAACAAAAACTTAACTAGTAAGGCTCTTATACTGGTGAGTGTAAAAGAGACATGGGACAAGAACAAGAGTATGTGTAAGTCAGGCATATTCAATTTATCTTCTGGATGAAATTGTATTAAATTGCATTTCTATATATTTCTAGCATATACCTTATGCTAGAAGAGTTTTCATTTTCTAAGGAATTACAGTTGAATAATAGAACTCAAGATATTGTACTAAGATCTACTAGTTTGTAATAATCAGAAAAAATAATAATATCTTATTACTGAAACACCCAAGATAAACAATATTTTTACTATTAAAGACTCCCATCATAATTACTATTACATTTCTGGACATAAGAATAAATGGACCGAGAATTTGTTCTACATAATAGCAATGTCTTGCCCTTAAAATATTAAAATATGATGATGTTACAGAATGAAGGAACAATTTTGTCTTAAAAATATTTCTAAAATGGAATTTCTGATAAAGAAGGTTAGACATTTCCATCTCAAATAGCCAACTTTGTAATTGGATTTTTTATTTATGTGGCCACTATCTATGTGTCAAAATTCAATTTCCTGTTCTGTGGGAAGACGATCAAAACTTTGAGATTCAGATTATTCCAAGGCAAACCTTACTTAGTCAGTTTTATGGCTCTTTTTCATTTCACCATCTCTGAGCAGAGACTCCAATTTCCAATTTGTACTGGATGTAGCTTCCATACTATGGACTAGCAAATAAATGCAGAGTGATAAAATTTTCTTGTAATGCATAGATGATGCCACCCTAGAATAGTCCGTTGGTTCTGACCTATATAATTAATCTAGAATAAAAGAAAAACAGAATTTGAAGAGTTATGCTTTGAACTTCCTCACATATTCATTGATTACATTGTTTATCTAACAGTCGATCCCTTTCTAGCATATTATTATGGGATTAATTTTATATTAAAGACAATTCATTTTACATATCCTCATAAATATTATCTATAAGTTATGGTGCAATTCTCAAAGAAAGGAAGAGAAGAAAGAAATAAGGCAAATAGATGATCAGCATTCTGTTTCACGTGAAAATTACTATGAAATACAAGGATTTGTATTTTTGCATAAGAATTTTTGTTCACATAACACGAGCATAAAATATTAACTGTTTTAGGATCTATTCCAAAAACCTTCCTCAGGGAATGTTCAGTGCACTAACAGTTCTTTCTCTGGGAGAAAAATAGTTAGACTAAAGAAAAACAACAACAAAAAAAAAAAACCATAAAAACCCCGCAAAAAAAAAAAAAAAAAAAAAAAAAAAAAAAACACACCAAAAAAAAAAAAACCAACCAAAAAAACAAGAAACAACCAAAGAGAGTAAAAGGAAAAAGACGAGGAAAGGTAGGCAGAGAAACAAAGAGGAAGGAAGGTGCGGAAGGTGCGGAAGGAAGGTGCGGAAGGAAGGAAAGAAGGAAGGTGCGGAAGGAAGGAAGGTGCGGAAGGTGCGGAAGGAGGGAGGGAAGGAAGGAAGGTGCGGAAGGAAGGTGCGGAAGGTGCGGAAGGAGGGAAGGTGCGGAAGGTGCGGAAGGTGCGGAAGGGAGGAAGGGAGGAAGGGAGAAAGAGAGAAAGAAAAGGAAGAAAGGAAGAAAGGAAGAAAGGAAGAAAGGAAGAGAAAGGAAGAAAGAAGGAAAGAAGGAAAGAAGGAAAGAAGGAAAGAAGGAAAGAAGGAAAGAAGGAAAGAAAGGAAAGAAAGAAAGAAAGAAAGAAAGAAAGAAAGAAAAGAAAGAAAGAAAGAAAGAAAGAAAGAAAGAAAGAAAGAAAGAAAGAAAGAAAGAAAGAAAGAAAGAAAGAAAGAAAGGAAAAAGAAAGGAAAAAGAAAAGAAAAAGAAAAGAAAAAGAAAAAGAAAAAGAAAAAGAAAAAGAAAAAGAAAAAGAAAAAGAAAAAGAAAAAGAAAAAGAAAAGAAAAAGAGAAAAAAAAGAAAGAAAAAGAAAAAGAAAAAGAGAAAGAGAAAAAGAGAAAGAAAAAGAGAAAGAAAAAGAGAAAGAGAAAGAGAAAGAGAAAGAGAAAGAGAAAGAGAAAGAGAAAGAGAAAGAGAAAGAGTAAAAG